>NW_027478611.1:586589-869330 GCF_051014685.1 Ptiloglossa arizonensis | reverse complement strand
ATCAGACTTGCGAACATTTTGATGGTTTCTCAACCGTTCCTTAAATTCAAACTCCCATATCTCGCGAACGGATTGACGAGCTCGAGAAATTCCTGTTGCATCTGAAAGTAGAAGCTCGCCCGATTACAAAGATATGTGTATTTTTCCCCTAGGCCATTGCAGTTATTGGTTTCGAGTATCAGACTTGCGAAAATTTTGATGGTTTCTCAAGCATTCCTTAACTTCAAACTCCCATATCTCGCGAAAGGATTGACGAACTCGATAATTTCCTGTAGCATCTGAAAGTAGAAAGTCGACCGATTACAATGGTGTGTGTACTTTTCCCCCAGGTCATTCCAGTTATTCGTTTCTAGCATCAGAATTGCGAAATTTTGATGGTATCTCAACCATTCCTTAACTTCAAACTCCCATATCTCGAGAACGGATAGACGAACTCGAGAAATTCCTGTTGCATCTGAAACTAGAAACTCGCCCCATTACAATGGTATGTATTTTTTCCCCTAGGCCATAGTAGTTATTGGTTTCGACTATCACGCTTGCGAAAATTTTGATGGTTTGTCAACCATTCCTTAACTTCGAACTCCCATATCTCGCGAACGGATTGACGAACTCGAGAAATTCCTGTTGCATCTGAAAGTAGAAGCTCGCCCGATTACAAAGATATGTGTATTTTTCCCCTAGGCCATTGCAGTTATTGGTTTCGAGTATCAGACTTGCGAAAATTTTGATGGTTTCTCAAGCATTCCTTAACTTCAAACTCCCATATTTCGCGAAAGGATTGACGAACTCGATTATTTCCTGTAGCATCTGAAAGTAGAAAGTCGACCGATTACAATGGTGTGTGTACTTTTCCCCCAGGTCATTCCAGTTATTCGTTTCTAGCATCAGAATTGCGAAAATTTTGATGGTATCTCAACCATTCCTCAACTTCAAACTCCCATATCTCGAGAACGGATAGACGAACTCGAGAAATTCCTGTTGCATCTGAAACTAGAAACTCGCCCCATTACAAAGGTATGTATTTTTTCCCCTAGGCCATAGTAGTTATTGGTTTCGACTATCACGCTTGCGAAAATTTTGATGGTTTGTCAACCATTCCTTAACTTCAAACTCCCATATCTCGCGAACCGATAGACGAACTCGAGAAATTCCTGTTGCATCTGAAAGCAGAAACTCGCCCGATTACAAAGGTATGTGTATTTTTGCCCTAGGCAATAGTAGTTATTGGTTTCGAGTATCAGACTTGCGAAAATTTTGATGGTTTCTCAACCATTCCTTAACTTCAAACTCCCATATCTCGCGAACGGATTGACGACCTCGAGATATTCCTATTGCATCTGAAAGTAGAAAGTCGCCCGATTACAACGGTATGTGTGTTTTTGCCCTAGGCAATAGTAGTTATTTGTTTCGAGTATCAGACTTGCGAAAATATAGATGGTTCCTCAACCGTTCCTTAATTTCAAACTCCCATATCTCGCGAACGGATTTACGAACTCGAGAAATTCCTGTTGCATCTGAAACCAGAAACTCGTCCGATTACAACGGTATGTGTATTTTTGCCCTAGGCCACAGTAGTTATTGGTTTCGAGTATCAGACTTGGGATAATTTTGATGGTTTCTCAACCATTCCTTAATTTCAAACTCCCATATCTCGCGAACGGATTGACGAACTCGAGAAATTCCTGTTGCATCTGAAACTAGAAACTCGCCCATTACAAAGGTATGTATTTTTTCCCCTAGGCCATAGTAGTTATTGGTTTCGACTATCACGCTTGCGAAAATTTTGATGGTTTGTCAACCATTCCTTAACTTCGAACTCCCATATCTCGCGAACGGATTGACGAACTCGAGAAATTCCTGTTGCATCTGAAAGTAGAAGCTCGCCCGATTACAAAGATATGTGTATTTTTCCCCTAGGCCATTGCAGTTATTGGTTTCGAGTATCAGACTTGCGAAAATTTTGATGGTTTCTCAAGCATTCCTTAACTTCAAACTCCCATATTTCGCGAAAGGATTGACGAACTCGATTATTTCCTGTAGCATCTGAAAGTAGAAAGTCGACCGATTACAATGGTGTGTGTACTTTTCCCCCAGGTCATTCCAGTTATTCGTTTCTAGCATCAGAATTGCGAAAATTTTGATGGTATCTCAACCATTCCTCAACTTCAAACTCCCATATCTCGAGAACGGATAGACGAACTCGAGAAATTCCTGTTGCATCTGAAACTAGAAACTCGCCCCATTACAAAGGTATGTATTTTTTCCCCTAGGCCATAGTAGTTATTGGTTTCGACTATCACGCTTGCGAAAATTTTGATGGTTTGTCAACCATTCCTTAACTTCGAACTCCCATATCTCGCGAACGGATTGACGAACTCGAGAAATTCCTGTTGCATCTGGAAGAAGAAACTCTCCCGATTACAACGGTGTGAGTACTTTTCCCCTAAGCCTTTGTAGTTATTGGTTTCGAGTATCAGACTTGCGAAAATTTTGATGGTTCCTCAACCGTTCCTTAATTTCAAACTCCCATATCTCGCCAACAGATTTACGAACTCGAGAAATTCCTGTTGCATCTGAAACCAGAAACTCGCCCGATTACAACGGTATGTGTATCTTTGCCCTAGGCCATAGTAGTTATTGGTTTCGAGTATCAGACTTGCGAAAATTTTGATGGTTTCTCAACCATTCCTTAACTTCAAACTCCCATATCTCGCGAACGGATTTACGAACTCGAGAAATTCCTGTTGCATCTGAAACCAAAAACTCGTCCGATTACAACGTTATGTGTATTTTTGCCCTAGGCAATAGTAGTTATTGGTTTCGAGTATCAGACTTGCGAAAATTTTGATGGTTTCTCAACCATTCCTTAACTTCAAACTCCCATATCTCGCGAACGGATTGACGACCTCGAGATATTCCTATTGCATCTGAAACCAGAAACTCGCCCGATTACAACGGTATGTGTGTTTTTGCCCTAGACAATAGTAGTTATTTGTTTCGAGTATCAGACTTGCGAAAATATAGATGGTTCCTCAACCGTTCCTTAATTTCAAACTCCCATATCTCGCGAACGGATTTACGAACTCGAGAAATTCCTGTTGCATCTGAAACCAGAAACTCGTCCGATTACAACGGTATGTGTATTTTTGCCCTAGGCCACAGTAGTTATTGGTTTCGAGTATCAGACTTGGGATAATTTTGATGGTTTCTCAACCATTCCTTAATTTCAAACTCCCATATCTCGCGAACGGATTGACGAACTCGAGAAATTCCGGTTGCATCTGAAAGAAGAAACTCGCCCCATTACAATGGTGTGTGTACTCTTCCCCTAGGCCATTCCAGTTATTGGTTTCGAGTATCAGACTTGCGAAAATTTCGATGGTTTCTCAAGCATTCCTTAACTTCAAACTCCCATATCTCGCTAACGGATTGACGAACTCGATTATTTCCTGTTGCATCTGAAAGTAGAAACTCGACCGATTAGAATGGTGTGTGTACTTTTCCCCTAGGTCATTCCAGTTATTCGTTTCTAGCATCAGAAATGCGAAAATTTTGATGGTTTCTCAGCCATTCCTTAACTTGAAACTCCCATATCTCGCGAATGGATTGACGAACTCGAGAAATTCCTGTTGCATCTGAAAGTAGAAACTCGCCCGATTACAAAGGTATGTGTATTTTTCTCCTAGGCCATAGTAGTTATTGGTTTCGGGTATCAGACTTGCGAATATTGTCATGGTTTCTCAACCAGTCCTTAATTTCAAACTACCATATCTCGCGAACGGATTGACGAACACGAGAAGATCCGGTTGCATCTGGAAGAAGAAACTCTCCCGATTACAACGGTATGTGCATTTTCCCCCTAAGCCTTTGTAGTTATTGGTTTCGAGTATCAGACTTGCGAAAATTTTGATGGTTTCTCAACCATTCCTTAATTTCAAACTCCCATATCTCGCGAACGGATTGACTAACTCGAGAAATTCCTGTTGCATCTGAAAGTAGAAACTCCCCCTATTTCAAAGGTATGTGTATTTTTCTCCCAGGCCGTAGTAGTTATTGGTTTCGAGTATCAGACTTGCGAAAATTGTGATAGTTTCTCAACCATTCCTTAATTTCAAACTCCCATATCTCGCGAACGGATTGACGAACACGAGAAATTCCGGTAGCATCTGGATGAAGAAACTCTCCCGATTACAACGGTATGTGTATTTTTCCCCTAGGCCTTTGCAGTTATTGGTTTCGAGTATCAGACTTGCGAAAATTTTGATGGTTTCTCAACCGTTCCTTAATTTCAAACTCCCATATCTCGCGAGCGGATTGACGAACTCGAGAAATTCCTGTTGCATCCGAAAGCAGAAACTCGTCCGATTATAACGGTATGCGTATTTTTGCCCTAGGCCGTAGTAGTTATTGGTTTCGAGTATCAGACTTGCGAAAATTTTGATGGTTTCTCAAGCATTCCTTAATTTCAAACCCCCATACCTCGCGAACGGATTGACGAACACGAGAAATTCCGGTTGCATCTGAAGGTAAAGACTCGACCGATTAGAATGGTGTGTGTACTTTTCCCCTAGGTCATTCCAGTTATTCGTTTCTAGCATCAGAATTGCGAAAATTTTGATGGTTTCTCAACCATTCCTTAACTTGAAACTCCCATATCTCGCGAATGGATTGACGAACTCGCGAAATTCCGGTTGCATCTGAAAGTAGAAACTCGCCCCATTACAATGGTGTGTGTACTCTTCCCCTAGACCATTCCAGTTATTTTTTTCGAGCACCAGAATTGCGAAAATGTGGATGGTTTCTCAACCGTTCCTTAATTTCAAACTCCCATATCTCGCGAACGGATTGACGAACACGAGAAATTCCGGTTGCATCTGAAAGTAGAAACTCCCCCGATTTCAAAGGTATGTGTATTTTTCTCCCAGGCCGTAGTAGTTATTGGTTTCGAGTATCAGACTTGCGAAAATTGTGATAGTTTCTCAAGCATTCCTTAACTTCAAACTCCCATATCTCGCGAAAGGATTGACGAACTCGATTATTTCCTGTAGCATCTGAAAGTAGAAAGTCGACCGATTACAATGGTGTGTGTACTTTTCCCCCAGGTCATTCCAGTTATTCGTTTCTAGCATCAGAATTGCGAAAATTTTGATGGTTTCTCAACCATTCCTTAACTTCAAACTCCCATATCTCGAGAACGGATAGACGAACTCGAGAAATTCCTGTTGCTTCTGAAAGTAGAAACTCGCCCGATTACAAAGGTATGTGTTTTTTCCCCTAGGCCATAGTAGTTATTGGTTTCGACTATCACACTTGCGAAAATTTTGATGGTGTGTCAACCATTCCTTAACTTCAAACTCCCATATCTCGCGAACGGATTGACGAACTCGAGAAATTCCTGTTGCATCTGAAAGTAGAAACTCGCCCCATTACAATGGTGTGTGTACTCTTCCCCTAGGCCATTCCAGTTATTGGTTTCGAGTATCAGACTTGCGAAAATTTTGATGGTATCTCAACCGTTCCTTAATTTCAAACTCCCATATCTCGCGAACGAATTGACGAACTCGAGAAATTCCTGTTGCATCTGAATGCAGAAACTCGTCCGATTACAACGGTATGTGTATTTTTGCTCTAGGCCATAGTAGTTATTGGTTTCAAGTATCAGACTTGGGATAATTTTGATTGTTTCTCAACCATTCCTTAACTTCAAACTCCCATATCTCGCGCACGGAATGACGAACTCGAGAAATTCCTGTTGCATCTGAAAGCATAAACTCGCCCGATTACAACGGTATGCGTATTTTTGCTCTAGGCAATAGTAGTTTTTGGTTTCGAGTATCAGACTTGCGAAAATTTTGATGGTTTCTCAACCATTCCTTAACTTCAAACTCCCATATCTCGCGAACGGATTGACGCACACGAGAAATTCCGGTTGCATCTGGAAGAAGAAACTCTCCCGATTACAACGGTATGTTTATTTTTCCCCTAAGCCGTTGTAGTTATTGGTTTCGAGTATCAGACTTGCGAAAATTTTGATGGTTTCTCAACTGTTCCTTAAATTAAAACTCCCATATCTCGCGAACTGATTGACGAGCTCGAGAAATTCCTGTTGCATCTGAAAGTAGAAGCTCGCCCGATTACAAAGATATGTGTATTTTTCCCCTAGGCCATTGCAGTTATTGGTTTCGAGTATCAGACTTGCGAAAATTTTGATGGTTTCTCAAGCATTCTTTAAATTCAAACTCCCATATCTCGCGAAAGGATTGACGAACTCGATTATTTCCTGTAGCATCTGAAAGTAGAAAGTCTACCGATTACAATGGTGTGTGTACTTTTCCCCCAGGTCATTCCAGTTATGCGTTTCTAGCAGCAGAATTGCGAAAATTTTGATGGTTTCTCAACCATTCCTTAATTTCAAACTCCCATATCTCGCGAATGGATTGACGAAATCGAGAAATTCCTGTTGCATCTGAAAGTAGAAACTCGCCCGATTACAAAGGTATGTGTATTTTTCCCCTAGGCCATAGTAGTTACTGGTTTCGGGTATCAGACTTGCGAATATTGTGATGGTTTCTCAACCAGTCCTTAATTTCAAACTACCATATCTCGCGAACGGATTGACGAACACGAGAAATTCCGGTTGCAGCTGGAAGAAGAAACTCTCCCGATTACAACGGTATGTGTATCTTCCCCCTAAGCTTTTGTCGTTATTGGTTTCGAGTATCAGACTTGCGAAAATTTTGATGGTTTCTCAACCATTCCTTAACTTCAAACTCCCATATCTCGCGAACCGATTGACGAACTCGAGAAATTCCGGTTGCATCTGAAAGCAGAAACTCGCCCGATTACAAAGGTATGTGTATTTTTGCCCTAGGCCATAGTAGTTATTGGTTAAGAGTATCATACTTGCGAAAATTTTGATGGTTTCTCAACCATTCCTTAACTTCAAACTCCCATATCTCGCGAACGGATTTACGAACTCGAGAAATTCCTGTTGCATCTGAAACCAGAAACTCGTCCGATTACAACGGTATGTGTATTTTTGCCCTAGGCCATAGTAGTTATTGGTTTCGTGTATCAGACTTGGGATAATTTTGATTGTTTCTCAACCATTCCTTAACTTCAAACCCCCATATCTCGCGAACCGATTGACGAACTCGAGAAATTCCGGTTGCATCTGAAAGCAGAAACTCGCCCGATTACAAAGGTATGTGTATTTTTGCCCTAGGCAATAGTAGTTATTGGTTTCGAGTATCAGACTTGCGAAAATTTTGATGGTTTCTCAACCATTCCTTAACTTCAAACTCCCATATCTCGCGAACGGATTGACGACCTCGAGATATTCCTATTTCATCTGAAAGTAGAAAGTCGCCCGATGACAACGGTATGTGTGTTTTTGCCCTAGGCAATAGTAGTTATTGGTTTCGAGTATCAGACTTGCGAAAATTTTGATGGTTTCTCAACCATTCCTTAACTTCAAACTCCCACATCTCGCGAACGGATTGACGAACACGAGATATTCCTGTTGCATCTGAAAGTAGAAAGTCGCCCGATTACAACGGTGTGTGTGTTTTTGCCCTGGGCAATAGTAGTTATTTGTTTCGAGTATCAGACTTGCGAAAATATAGATGGTTTCTCAACCATTCCTTAACTTCAAACTCCCATATCTCGCGAACGGATTGACGAACTCGAGATATACCTGTTGCATCTGAAAGTGGAAACTCGCCCGATTACAATGGTGTGAGTACTTTTCCCCTAAGCCTTTGTAGTTATTGGTTTCGAGTATCAGACTTGCGAAAATTTTGATGGTTCCTCAACCGTTCCTTAATTTCAAACTCCCATATCTCGCGAACGGATTTACGAACTCGAGAAATTCCTGTTGCATCTGAAACCAGAAACTCGTCCGATTACAACGGTATGTGTATTTTTGCCCTAGGCCATAGTAGTTATTGGTTCGAGTATCAGACTTGCGAATATGGTAATGGTTTCTCAACCAGTCCTTAATTTCAAACTACCATATCTCGCGAACGGATTGACGAACACGAGAAATTCCGGTTGCATCTGGAAGAAGAAACTCTCCCGATTACAACGGTATGTGTATTTTCCCCCTAAGCCTTTGTAGTTATTGGTTTCGAGTATCAGACTTGGGATAATTTTGAATGATTCTCAAACATTCCTTAACTTCAAACTCCCATATCTCGCGAACCGATTGACGAACTCGAGAAATTCCTGTTGCATCTGAAAGCAGAAACTCGCCCGATTACAACGGTATGTGTGTTTTTGCCCTAGGCAATAGTAGTGATTGGTTTCGAGTATCAGACTTGCGAAAATTTTGATGGTTTCTCAAGCATTCCTGAACTTCAAACTCCCATATCTCGCGAAAGGATTGACGAAGTCGATTATTTCCTGTTGCATCTGAAAGTAGAAAGTCGACCGATTACAATGGTGTGTGTACTCTTCCCCTAGGCCATTCCAGTTATTGGTTTCGAGTATCAGACTTGCGAAAATTTTGATGGTTTCTCAACCATTCCTTAACTTCAAACTCCCATATCTCGCGAACGGATTGACGCACACGAGAAATTCCGGTTGCATCTGGAAGAAGAAACTCTCCCGATTACAACGGTATGTTTATTTTTCCCCTAAGCCGTTGTAGTTATTGGTTTCGAGTATCAGACTTGCGAAAATTTTGATGGTTTCAAAACCGTTCCTTAAATTCAAACTCCCATATCTCGCGAACGGATTGACGAGCTCGAGAAATTCCTGTTGCATCTGAAAGTAGAAGCTCGCCCGATTACAAAGATATGTGTATTTTTCCCCTAGGCCATTGCAGTTATTGGTTTCGAGTATCAGACTTGCGAAAATTTTGATGGTTTCTCAAGCATTCTTTAACTTCAAACTCCCATATCTCGCGAAAGGATTGACGAACTCGATTATTTCCTGTAGCATCTGAAAGTAGAAAGTCGACCGATTACAATGGTGTGTGTACTTTTCCCCCAGGTCATTCCAGTTATTCGTTTCTAGCATTAGAATTGCGAAAATTTTGATGGTATCTCAACCATTCCTTAACTTCAAACTCCCATATCTCGAGAACGGATAGACGAACTCGAGAAATTCCTGTTGCATCTGAAAGTAGAAACTCGCCCGATTACAAAGGTATGTGTTTTTTCCCCTAGGCCATAGTAGTTATTGGTTTCGACTATCACACTTGCGAAAATTTTGATGGCTTGTCAACCATTCCTTAACTTCAAACTTCCATATCTCGCGAACGGATTGACGAACTCGAGAAATTCCTGTTGCATCTGAAAGTAGAAACTCGCCCCATTACAATGGTGTGTGTACTCTTCCCCTAGGCCATTCCAGTTATTGGTTTCGAGTATCAGACTTGCGAAAATTTTGATGGTTTCTCAACCATTCCTTAACTTCAAACTCCCATATCTCGCGAACGGATTGACGCACACGAGAAATTCCGGTTGCATCTGGAAGAAGAAACTCTCCCGATTACAACGGTATGTTTATTTTTCCCCTAAGCCGTTGTAGTTATTGGTTTCGAGTATCAGACTTGCGAAAATTTTGATGGTTTCAAAACCGTTCCTTAAATTCAAACTCCCATATCTCGCGAACGGATTGACGAGCACGAGAAATTCCTGTTGCATCTGAAAGTAGAAGCTCGCCCGATTACAAAGATATGTGTATTTTTCCCCTAGGCCATTGCAGTTATTGGTTTCGAGTATCAGACTTGCGAAAATTTTGATGGTTTCTCAAGCATTCTTTAACTTCAAACTCCCATATCTCGCGAAAGGATTGACGAACTCGATTATTTCCTGTAGCATCTGAAAGTAGAAAGTCGACCGATTACAATGGTGTGTGTACTTTTCCCCCAGGTCATTCCAGTTATTCGTTTCTAGCATCAGAATTGCGAAAATTTTGATGGTATCTCAACCATTCCTTAACCTCAAACTCCCATATCTCGAGAACGGATAGACGAACTCGAGAAATTCCTGTTGCATCTGAAAGTAGAAACTCGCCCGATTACAAAGGTATGTGTTTTTTCCCCTAGGCCATAGTAGTTATTGGTTTCGACTATCACACTTGCGAAAATTTTGATGGCTTGTCAACCATTCCTTAACTTCGAACTCCCATATCTCGCGAACGGATTGACGAACTCGAGAAATTCCTGTTGCATCTGGAAGAAGAAACTCTCCCGATTACAACGGTGTGAGTACTTTTCCCCTAAGGCTTTGTAGTTATTGGTTTCGAGTATCAGACTTGCGAAAATTTTGATGGTTCCTCAACCGTTCCTTAATTTCAAACTCCCATATCTCGCGAACGGATTTACGAACTCGAGAAATTCCTGTTGCATCTGAAACCAGAAACTCGTCCGATTACAACGGTATGTGTATTTTTGCCCTAGGCCATAGTAGTTATTGGTTTCGTTTATCAGACTTGGGATAATTTTGATTGTTTCTCAACCATTCCTTAACTTCAAACCCCCATATCTCGCGAACCGATTGACGAACTCGAGAAATTCCTGTTGCATCTGAAAGCAGAAACTCGCCCGATTACAAAGGTATGTGTATTTTTGCCCTAGGCAATAGTAGTTATTGGTTTCGAGTATCAGACTTGCGAAAATTTTGATGGTTTCTCAACCATTCCTTAACTTCAAACTCCCATATCTCGCGAACGGATTGACGACCTCGAGATATTCCTATTTCATCTGAAAGTAGAAAGTCGCCCGATTACAACGGTATGTGTGTTTTTGCCCTAGGCAATAGTAGCTATTGGTTTCGAGTATCAGACTTGCGAAAATTTTGATGGTTTCTCAACCATTTCTTAGCTTCAAACTCCCATATCTTGCGAACGGATTGACGAATTTGAGAAATTCCTGTTGCATCTGAAAGCAGAAACTCGCCCGACTACAACGGTGTGTGTACTTTTCCCCTAGGCCACTCCAGGTATTGGTTTCGAGTATCAGACTTGCGAAAATTTGGTGGTTTCTCAACCATTCCATAGCTTCAAACTCCCATATCTCGCGAACGGATCGGCGTACTCGAGAAATTCCTGTTGCATCTGAAAGTAGAAACTCGCCCGATTACAAAGCTATGTGTATTTTTCCCCTAGGCCATTCCAGTTATAGGTTTCGAGGATCAGACCAGCGAAAATTTTGACGGTTTCTCTACCATTACTTAACTTCAAACTCCCATATCTCGCGAACGGATCGACGAACTCGAGATATTCCTGTTGCATCTGAATGTAGAAACTCGCCCGATCGCAACGGTATGTGTTCTTTTCCCCTAGGCCATTCCAGTTATTGGTTTCGAGTATCAGACTTGCGAACATTTTGATGGTTTCTCAACCATTCCTTAACTTCAAACTCCCATATCTTGCGAACGGATTGACGAATTTGAGAAATTCCTGTTGCATCTGAAAGCAGAAAGTCGCCCGATTACAACGGTATGTGTATTTTTGCCCTCGGCAATAGTAGTTATTGGTTTCGAGTATCAGACTTGCGAAAATTTTGATGGTTTCTCAACCATTCCTTAGCTTCAAACTCCCATATCTCGCGAACGGATTGTCGTACTCGAGAAATTCCTGTTGCATCTGAAAGTAGAAACTCGCCCGATTACAAAGCTATGTGTATTTTTCCCCTAGGCCATTCCAGTTATACGTTTCGTGTATCAGACCAGCGAAAATTTTGACGGTTTCTCAACCATTACTTAACTTCGAACTCACATATCTCGCGAACGGATTGACGAAATCGAGAAATTCCTGTTGCATCTGAAAGTAGAAACTCGCCCGATTACAATGGTGTGTGTACTTTTCCCCTAGGCCATTCCAGTTATTGGTTTCGATTATCAGACTTACGAACATTTTGATGGTTTCTCAAACATTTCTTAACTTCAAACACCCATATCTCGCGAACGGATTGACGAACTCGAGATATTCCTGTTGCATCTGAAAGTAGAAACTCGCCCGATTACAATGGTGTGTGTACTCTTCCCCTAGTCCATTTCAGTTATTGGTTTAAAGTATCAAACTTGCGAAAATTTTGATGGTTTCTCAACCATTCCTTAACTTCAAACTCCCATATCTCGCGAACGGATTGACGACCTCGAGATATTCCTATTTCATCTGAAAGTAGAAAGTCGCCCGATTACAACGGTATGTGTGTTTTTGCCCTAGGCAATAGTAGCTATTGGTTTCGAGTATCAGACTTGCGAAAATTTTGATGGTTTCTCAACCATTCCTTAGCTTCAAACTCCCATATCTTGCGAACGGATTGACGAATTTGAGAAATTCCAGTTGCATCTGAAAGCAGAAACTCGCCCGACTACAACGGTGTGTGTACTTTTCCCCTAGGCCACTCCAGGTATTGGTTTCGAGTATCAGACTTGCGAAAATTTGGTGGTTTCTCAACCATTCCATAGCTTCAAACTCCCATATCTCGCGAACGGATCGACGTACTCGAGAAATTCCTGTTGCATCTGAAAGTAGAAACTCGCCCGATTACAAAGCTATGTGTATTTTTCCCCTAGGCCATTCCAGTTATAGGTTTCGAGGATCAGACCAGCGAAAATTTTGACGGTTTCTCTACCATTACTTAACTTCAAACTCCCATATCTCGCGAACGGATCGACGAACTCGAGATATTCCTGTTGCATCTGAATGTAGAAACTCGCCCGATCGCAACGGTATGTGTTCTTTTCCCCTAGGCCATTCCAGTTATTGGTTTCGAGTATCAGACTTGCGAACATTTTGATGGTTTCTCAACCATTCCTTAACTTCAAACTCCCATATCTTGCGAACGGATTGACGAATTTGAGAAATTCCTGTTGCATCTGAAAGCAGAAAGTCGCCCGATTACAACGGTATGTGTATTTTTGCCCTCGGCAATAGTAGTTATTGGTTTCGAGTATCAGACTTGCGAAAATTTTGATGGTTTCTCAACCATTCCTTAGCTTCAAACTCCCATATCTCGCGAACGGATTGACGTACTCGAGAAATTCCTGTTGCATCTGAAAGTAGAAACTCGCCCGATTACAAAGCTATGTGTATTTTTCCCCTAGGCCATTCCAGTTATACGTTTCGTGTATCAGACCAGCGAAAATTTTGACGGTTTCTCAACCATTTCTTAACTTCAAACACCCATATCTCGCGAACGGATTGACGAACTCGAGATATTCCTGTTGCATCTGAAAGTAGAAACTCGCCCGATTACAATGGTGTGTGTACTCTTCCCCTAGTCCATTTCAGTTATTGGTTTAAAGTATCAAACTTGCGAAAATTTTGATGGTTTCTCAACCATTCCTTAACTTCAAAATCCCGTATCTCGCGAACGGATTGATGAACTCGAAAAATTCCTGTTGCATCTGAAAGCAGAAAGTCGCCCGATTACAACGGTATGCGTATTTTTGCCCTAGGCCATAGTAGTTATTGGTTTCGAGTATCAGACTTGCGAAAATTTTGATGGTTTCACAAGCATTCCTTAACTTCAAACTCCCATATCTCGCGAACGGATTGACGAACTCGATTATTTCCTGTTGCATCTGAAAGTAGAAACTCGACCGATTAGAATGGTGTGTGTACTTTTCCCCTAGGTCATTGCAGTTATTCGTTTGTTGCATCAGAATTGCGAAAATTTTGATGGTTTCTCAACCATTCCTTAATTTCAAACTCCCATATCTCGCGAGCGGATTGACGAATACGAGAAATTCCTGTTGCATCTGAAAGCAGAAGCTCGCCCGATTACAACGGTATGTATATTTTTGCCCTAGGCCATTCCAGTTATTCGTTTCTAGCATCAGAATTGCGAAAATTTTGATGGTTTCTCAACCATTTCTTAACTCCAAACACCCATATCTCGCGAACGGATTGACGAACTCGAGAAATTCCTGTTGCATCTGAAAGCAGAAACTCGCCCGATTACAATGGTATGTGTATTTTTGCCCTAGGCAATAATAGTTATTGGTTTCGAGTATCAGACTTGCGAAAATTTTGATGGTTCCTTAACCATTCCTTAACTTCAGACACCCATATCTCGCGAACGGATTGATGATCTCGGGAAATTCCTGTTGCATCTGAAAGTAGAAACTCGCCCGATTACAATGGTGTGTGTGCTTTTCCTCTAGGCCATTCCAGTTATAGGTTTCGAGTATCAGACCAGCAAAAATTTTGATGGTTTCTCAACCATTCCTTAACTTCAAACTCCCATATCTCGCGAACGGATTGACGAACTCGAGATATTCCTGTTGCATCTGAAAGCAGAAAGTCACCCGATTACAACGGTATGTGTATTTTTGCCTTAGGCAATAGTAGTTATTGGTTTCGAGTGTCAGACTTGCGAAAATATAGATGGTTTCTCAACCATTCCTTGACTTCAAACTCCCATATCTCGCGAACGGATTGACGAAGTCGAGATACACCTGTTGCATCTGAAAGTAGAAACGCGCCCGATTACAATGGTGTGAGAACTTTTCCCCTAAGCCTTTGTGGTTATTGGTTTCGATTATCAGACTTGCGAACATTTTGATGGTTTCTCAACCATTTCTTAACTTCAAGCACCCATATCTCGCGAACGGATTGATGAACTCGGGAAATTCCTGTTGCATCTGAAAGTAGAAACTCGCCCGATTACAATGGTGTGTGTGCTTTTCCTCTAGGCCATTCCAGTTATAGGTTTCGTGTATCAGACCAGCGAAAATTTTGATGGTTTCTCAACCATTCCTTAACTTCAAACTCCCATGTCTCGCGAACGGATTGACGAACTCGAGATATTCCTGTTGCATCTGAAAGTAGAAACTCTCCCGATTACAATGGTGTGTGTACTTTTCCCCTAGGTCATTTCAGTTATTGGTTTCGAGTATCAGACCAGCGAAAATTTTGATGGTTTCTCAACCATTCCTTAACTTCAAACTCCCATATCTCGCGAACGGATTGACGAACTCGAGAAATTCCTGTTGCATCTGAAATCAGAAACTCGCCCGATTACAATGGTATGTGTATTTTTGCCCTAGGCAATAGTAGTTATTGGTTTCGAGTATCACACTTGCGAAAATTTTGATGGTTTCTCAACCATTCCTTAACTTCAAACTCCCATATCTCGCGAACGGATTGACGAACTCGAGAAATTCCTGTTGCATCTGAAAGTAGAAACTCGCCCGATTGCAACGGTATGTGTTCTTTTCCCCTAGGCCATTCCAGTTATTGGTTTCGAGTGTCAAACTTGTGAAAATTTTGATGGTTTCTGAACCATTCCTTAATTTCAAACTACCATATCTCGCGAACGGATTGACGAACTCGAGAAATTCCTGTTGCATCTGATAGCAGAATCTCGACCGATTACAATGGTATGTGTATTTTTGCCCCAGGCCATTCTAGTTATTCGTATCCAGCATCAGAATTGTGAAATTTTTGATGGTTCCTTAACCATTCCTTAACTTCAATCTCTCATATCTCGCGAACGGATTGACGAACTCGAGATATTCCTGTTGCATCTGAAAGTAGAAGCTCGCCCGATTACAATGGTGTGTGTACTTTTACCCTAGGCCATTCCAGTTATTGGTTTCGTGTATGAGACTTGCGAGAGTTTTCATGGTTTCACAACCATTCCTTGACTTCAAACTACCATATCTCGCGAACGGATTGACGAACTCAAGATATTCCTGTTGCATCTGAAAGCTGGAACTCGCCCGATTACAATGGTGTGTGTACTTTTCCCGTAGGCCATTCCAGTTATCCGTTTCTAGCATCAGAATTGCGAAAATTTTGATGGTTTCTCAGCCGTCTCTTAATTCCAAACTCCCATATCTCGCGAACGGATTGACGAACTTGAGAAATTCCTGTTGCATCTGAAAGTAGAAACTCGCCCGATTACAACGGTATGTGTATTTTCCCCCTAGGTCTTTGTAGTTATTGGTTTCGAGTATCAGAAATGGGAAGATTTTTATGCTTTCTCAACCATTCCTTAACTTCAAACTCCCACATCTGGCGAACGGATTGACGAACTCGAGAAATTCCTGTTGCATCTGAAAGTAGAAACTCGCCCGATTACAATGGTGCGAGTACTATTCCCCTAGGCCATTCCAGTTATTGGTTTCGAGTATCAGACTTGCGAACATTTTGATGGTTTCTCAACCATTCCTCAACTTCAAACTCCCATATCTCGCGAACGGATTGACCAACTCGAGATATTCCTGTTGCATCTGAAATGCGGAAACTCGCCCGATTATAATGGTGTATGTACTTTTCCCCTAGGCCATTCCAGTTATAGGTTTCGAGTATCAGACCAGCGAAAATTTTGATGGTTTCTCAACTATTCCTTAACTTCAAACTCCCATATCTCGCGAACGGATTGACGAACTCGAGATATTCCTGTTGCATCTGAAAGTAGAAACTCGCCCGATTACAATGTTGTGTGTACTTTTCCCCTAGGCCATTGCAGTTATTCGTTTCTAGAATCAGAATTGCGAAAATTTTGATGGTTTCTCAACCATTCCTTAACTTCAAACTCCCATATCTCGCGAACGGATTGACGAACTCGAGATATTCCTGCTGCATCTGAAAGTAGAAAGTCGCCCGATTACAACGGTATGTGTGTTTTTGCCCTAGGCAATAGTAGTTATTGGTTCCGAGTATAAGACTTGCGAAAATTTTGATGGTTTCTCTACCATTCCTTAACTTCAAACTCCCATATCTCGCGAACGGATTGACGTACTCGAGAAATTCCTGTTGCATCTGAAAGTAGAAACTCGCCCGATTATAATGGTTTGTGTGCTTTTCCCCTAGGCCATTCCAGTTATAGGTTTCGAGTATCAGACCAGCAAAAATTTTGATGGTTTCTCAACCATTCCTAAACTTCAAACTCCCATATCTTGCGAACGGATTGACGAACTCGAGAAATTTCTGTTTTCTCTGAAAGCAGAAGCTCGCCCGATTACAACGGTATGAGTATTTTTGCCTTAGGCAATAGCAGTTATTCGTTTCTAGCATCAGAATTGCGAAAATTTTGATGGTTTCTCAACCGTCTCTTAACTCCAAACTCCCATATCTCGCGAACGTATTGACGTACTCGAGAAATTCGTGTTGCATCTGAAAGTAGAAACTCGCCCGATTATAATGGTTTGTGTGCTTCTCCCCTAGGCCATTCCAGTTATAGGTTCGTGTATCAGACCAGCGAAAATTTTGATGGTTTCTCAACCATTCCTTAATTTCAAACTCCCATATCTCGCGAACGGATTGACGAACGCGAGAAATTCCTGTTGCATCTGAAAGTAGAAACTCGCCTGATTACCATGGTGTGTGTACTTTTCCCCTAGGACATTGTAGTTATTGGTTTCGAGTATCAGACTTGCGAAAATTTTGATGGTTTCTCAACCATTCCTTAACTTCAAACTCCCATATCTCGCGAACGGATTGACGAACTCGAGAAATTCCTGCTGCATCTGAAAGCAGAAAGTCGCCCGATTACAACAGTATGTGTATTTTTCAACTAGGCAATTGTAGTTATTGGTTTCGAGTATCAGACTTGCGAAAATTTTGATGGTTTCTCAACCGTCTCTTAACTCCAAACTCCCATATCACGCGAACGGATTGAAGAACTCGAGATATTCCTGTTGCATCTGAAAGTAGAAACTCACCCGATTACAATGATATGTGTATTTTTGCCCGAAGCCATAGTTGTTATTGCTTTCGAGTATAAGACTTGCGAAGATTTTGATGCTTTCTCGACCATTCCTTAACTCCAAACTCCCACATCTCGCGAACGGATTTACGAAATGGAGTAATTCCTGTTGCATCTGAGAGTAGAAACTCGCCCGATTACAACCGTGTGTGTGCTTTTCCCCTAGTCCATTCCAGTTATTCGTTTCTAGCATCAGCAGTGCGAAAATTTTGATGCTATCTCGACCATTCCTTAACTCCAAACTCCCACATCTCGCGAACGGATTGACGAAATGGAGTAATTCCTGTTGCACCTGAGAGTAGAAACTCGCCCGATTACAACCGTGTGTGTGCTTTTCCCCTAGGCCATTCCAGTTATAGGTTTCGAGTATCAGACCAGCGAAAATTTTGATGGTTTCTCAACAATTCCTTAACTTCAAACTCCCATATCTCGCGAACGGATTGACGAACTCGAGATATTCCTGATGCATCTGAAAGTAGAAACTCGCCCGATTACAATGGTGTGTGTACTTTTCCCCTAGGCCATTCCAGTTATAGGTTTCGAGTATCAGACCAGCGAAAATTTTGATGGTTTCTCAACTATTCCTTAACTTCAAACTCCCATATCTCGCGAACGGATTGACGAACTCGAGATATTCCTCCTGCATCTGAAAGTAGGTAGTCGCACGATTGCAACGGTATGTGTTCTTTTCCCCTAGGCCATTCCAGTTATTCGTTTCTAGCATCAGAATTGCGAAAATTTTGATGGTTTCTCAACCGTCTCTTAACTCCAAACTACCATATCTCGCGAACGGATTGACGTACTCGAGAAATTCCTGATGCATCTGAAAGTAGAAACTCGCCCGATTATAATGGTTTGTGTGCTTCTCCCCTAGGCCATTCCAGTTATAGGTTCGTGTATCAGACCAGCGAAAATTTTGATGGTTTCTCAACCATTCCTTAATTTCAAACTCCCATATCTCGCGAACGGATTGACGAACGCGAGAAATTCCTGTTGCATCTGAAAGTAGAAACTCGCCTGATTACCATGGTGTGTGTACTTTTCCCCTAGGCCATTGTAGTTATTGGTTTCGAGTATCAGACTTGCGAAAATTTTGATGGTTTCTCAACCATTCCTTAAATTCTAACTCCCATATCACGCGAACGGTTTGACGAACTCGAGAAATTCCTGTTGCATCTGAAAGTAGAAACTCGCCCGATTACAACGGTGTGTGTGCTTTTCCCCTAGTCCATGCCAGTTATTCGTTTCTAGCATCAGAATTGCGAAAATTTTGATGGTTTCTCAACCATCTCTTAGATCCAAACTCCGATATTTCGCGAACGGATTGACGAATCCGAAAAATTTCTGTTGCATCTGAGAGTAGAAGCTCTCCCGGTTACAAAGGTATGTGTTCTTTTCCCCCAGGCCATTCGAGTTATTCGTTTCTAGCATCATAATTGCGATAATTTTGATGGTTTCTCAACCGTCTCTTAACTTCAAACTCCCATATCTCGCGAACGGATTGACGAACTCGAGGAATTCCTGTTACATCTGAAAGTAGAAACTCGCCCGATTACAATGGTGTGTGTTCTTTTCCCCTAGGCCATTCCAGTTATTGGTTTCGAGTATCAGACTTGCGAAAATTTTGATGCTTCCACAACCATTCCTTAACATCAAACTCCCATAATTCGCGAACGGATTGACGAACTCGAGAAATTCCGGTTGCATCTGAAGGCAGAAACTCGCCCGATTGCAACGGTATGTGTATTTTTGCCCTAGGCAATAGCAGTTATTGGATTCGAGTATCAGACTTGCGAAAATTTTGATGGTTCCTTAACCATTCCTTAACTTCACACTCCCATATCTCGCGAACGGATTGACGAACTCGAGAAATTCGTGTTGCATCTGAAAGCAGAAACCCGCCCGATTGCAACGGTATGTGTATTTTTGCCCTAGGCAATAGCAGTTATTGGATTCGAGTATCAGAATTGCGAAAATTTTGATGGTTTCTCAACCATTTCTTAACTCCAAACACCCATATCTCGCGAACGGATTGACGAACTCGAGAAATTCCTGTTGCATCTGAAAGCAGAAACTCGCCCGATTACAATGGTATGTGTATTTTTGCCCTAGGCAATAGTAGTTATTGGTTTCGAGTATCAGACTTGCGAAAATTTTGATGGTTCCTTAACCATTCCTTAACTTCAGACACCCATATCTCGCGAACGGATTGATGATCTCGGGAAATTCCTGTTGCATCTGAAAGTAGAAACTCGCCCGATTACAATGGTGTGTGTGCTTTTCCTCTAGGCCATTCCAGTTATAGGTTTCGAGTATCAGACCAGCAAAAATTTTGATGGTTTCTCAACCATTCCTTAACTTCAAACTCCCATATCTCGCGAACGGATTGACGAACTCGAGATATTCCTGTTGCATCTGAAAGCAGAAAGTCACCCGATTACAACGGTATGTGTATTTTTGCCTTAGGCAATAGTAGTTATTGGTTTCGAGTGTCAGACTTGCGAAAATATAGATGGTTTCTCAACCATTCCTTGACTTCAAACTCCCATATCTCGCGAACGGATTGACGAAGTCGAGATACACCTGTTGCATCTGAAAGTAGAAACGCGCCCGATTACAATGGTGTGAGAACTTTTCCCCTAAGCCTTTGTGGTTATTGGTTTCGATTATCAGACTTGCGAACATTTTGATGGTTTCTCAACCATTTCTTAACTTCAAGCACCCATATCTCGCGAACGGATTGATGATCTCGGGAAATTCCTGTTGCATCTGAAAGTAGAAACTCGCCCGATTACAATGGTGTGTGTGCTTTTCCTCTAGGCCATTCCAGTTATAGGTTTCGTGTATCAGACCAGCGAAAATTTTGATGGTTTCTCAACCATTCCTTAACTTCAAACTCCCATGTCTCGCGAACGGATTGACGAACTCGAGATATTCCTGTTGCATCTGAAAGTAGAAACTCTCCCGATTACAATGGTGTGTGTACTTTTCCCCTAGGTCATTTCAGTTATTGGTTTCGAGTATCAGACCAGCGAAAATTTTGATGGTTTCTCAACCATTCCTTAACTTCAAACTCCCATATCTCGCGAACGGATTGACGAACTCGAGAAATTCCTGTTGCATCTGAAATCAGAAACTCGCCCGATTACAATGGTATGTGTATTTTTGCCCTAGGCAATAGTAGTTATTGGTTTCGAGTATCACACTTGCGAAAATTTTGATGGTTTCTCAACCATTCCTTAACTTCAAACTCCCATATCTCGCGAACGGATTGACGAACTCGAGAAATTCCTGTTGCATCTGAAAGTAGAAACTCGCCCGATTGCAACGGTATGTGTTCTTTTCCCCTAGGCCATTCCAGTTATTCGTTTCTAGCATCAGAATTGTGAAATTTTTGATGGTTCCTTAACCATTCCTTAACTTCAATCTCTCATATCTCGCGAACGGATTGACGAACTCGAGATATTCCTGTTGCATCTGAAAGTAGAAGCTCGCCCGATTACAATGGTGTGTGTACTTTTACCCTAGGCCATTCCAGTTATTGGTTTCGTGTATGAGACTTGCGAGAGTTTTCATGGTTTCACAACCATTCCTTGACTTCAAACTACCATATCTCGCGAACGGATTGACGAACTCAAGATATTCCTGTTGCATCTGAAAGCTGGAACTCGCCCGATTACAATGGTGTGTGTACTTTTCCCGTAGGCCATTCCAGTTATCCGTTTCTAGCATCAGAATTGCGAAAATTTTGATGGTTTCTCAGCCGTCTCTTAATTCCAAACTCCCATATCTCGCGAACGGATTGACGAACTTGAGAAATTCCTGTTGCATCTGAAAGTAGAAACTCGCCCGATTACAACGGTATGTGTATTTTCCCCCTAGGTCTTTGTAGTTATTGGTTTCGAGTATCAGAAATGGGAAGATTTTTATGCTTTCTCAACCATTCCTTAACTTCAAACTCCCACATCTGGCGAACGGATTGACGAACTCGAGAAATTCCTGTTGCATCTGAAAGTAGAAACTCGCCCGATTACAATGGTGCGAGTACTATTCCCCTAGGCCATTCCAGTTATTGGTTTCGAGTATCAGACTTGCGAACATTTTGATGGTTTCTCAACCATTCCTCAACTTCAAACTCCCATATCTCGCGAACGGATTGACCAACTCGAGATATTCCTGTTGCATCTGAAATGCGGAAACTCGCCCGATTATAATGGTGTATGTACTTTTCCCCTAGGCCATTCCAGTTATAGGTTTCGAGTATCAGACCAGCGAAAATTTTGATGGTTTCTCAACTATTCCTTAACTTCAAACTCCCATATCTCGCGAACGGATTGACGAACTCGAGATATTCCTGTTGCATCTGAAAGTAGAAACTCGCCCGATTACAATGTTGTGTGTACTTTTCCCCTAGGCCATTGCAGTTATTCGTTTCTAGAATCAGAATTGCGAAAATTTTGATGGTTTCTCAACCATTCCTTAACTTCAAACTCCCATATCTCGCGAACGGATTGACGAACTCGAGATATTCCTGCTGCATCTGAAAGTAGAAAGTCGCCCGATTACAACGGTATGTGTGTTTTTGCCCTAGGCAATAGTAGTTATTGGTTCCGAGTATAAGACTTGCGAAAATTTTGATGGTTTCTCTACCATTCCTTAACTTCAAACTCCCATATCTCGCGAACGGATTGACGTACTCGAGAAATTCCTGTTGCATCTGAAAGTAGAAACTCGCCCGATTATAATGGTTTGTGTGCTTTTCCCCTAGGCCATTCCAGTTATAGGTTTCGAGTATCAGACCAGCAAAAATTTTGATGGTTTCTCAACCATTCCTAAACTTCAAACTCCCATATCTTGCGAACGGATTGACGAACTCGAGAAATTTCTGTTTTCTCTGAAAGCAGAAGCTCGCCCGATTACAACGGTATGAGTATTTTTGCCTTAGGCAATAGCAGTTATTCGTTTCTAGCATCAGAATTGCGAAAATTTTGATGGTTTCTCAACCGTCTCTTAACTCCAAACTCCCATATCTCGCGAACGTATTGACGTACTCGAGAAATTCGTGTTGCATCTGAAAGTAGAAACTCGCCCGATTATAATGGTTTGTGTGCTTCTCCCCTAGGCCATTCCAGTTATAGGTTCGTGTATCAGACCAGCGAAAATTTTGATGGTTTCTCAACCATTCCTTAATTTCAAACTCCCATATCTCGCGAACGGATTGACGAACGCGAGAAATTCCTGTTGCATCTGAAAGTAGAAACTCGCCTGATTACCATGGTGTGTGTACTTTTCCCCTAGGACATTGTAGTTATTGGTTTCGAGTATCAGACTTGCGAAAATTTTGATGGTTTCTCAACCATTCCTTAACTTCAAACTCCCATATCTCGCGAACGGATTGACGAACTCGAGAAATTCCTGCTGCATCTGAAAGCAGAAAGTCGCCCGATTACAACAGTATGTGTATTTTTCAACTAGGCAATTGTAGTTATTGGTTTCGAGTATCAGACTTGCGAAAATTTTGATGGTTTCTCAACCGTCTCTTAACTCCAAACTCCCATATCACGCGAACGGATTGAAGAACTCGAGATATTCCTGTTGCATCTGAAAGTAGAAACTCACCCGATTACAATGATATGTGTATTTTTGCCCGAAGCCATAGTTGTTATTGGTTTCGAGTATAAGACTTGCGAAGATTTTGATGCTTTCTCGACCATTCCTTAACTCCAAACTCCCACATCTCGCGAACGGATTTACGAAATGGAGTAATTCCTGTTGCATCTGAGAGTAGAAACTCGCCCGATTACAACCGTGTGTGTGCTTTTCCCCTAGTCCATTCCAGTTATTCGTTTCTAGCATCAGCAGTGCGAAAATTTTGATGCTATCTCGACCATTCCTTAACTCCAAACTCCCACATCTCGCGAACGGATTGACGAAATGGAGTAATTCCTGTTGCACCTGAGAGTAGAAACTCGCCCGATTACAACCGTGTGTGTGCTTTTCCCCTAGGCCATTCCAGTTATAGGTTTCGAGTATCAGACCAGCGAAAATTTTGATGGTTTCTCAACAATTCCTTAACTTCAAACTCCCATATCTCGCGAACGGATTGACGAACTCGAGATATTCCTGATGCATCTGAAAGTAGAAACTCGCCCGATTACAATGGTGTGTGTACTTTTCCCCTAGGCCATTCCAGTTATAGGTTTCGAGTATCAGACCAGCGAAAATTTTGATGGTTTCTCAACTATTCCTTAACTTCAAACTCCCATATCTCGCGAACGGATTGACGAACTCGAGATATTCCTCCTGCATCTGAAAGTAGGTAGTCGCACGATTGCAACGGTATGTGTTCTTTTCCCCTAGGCCATTCCAGTTATTCGTTTCTAGCATCAGAATTGCGAAAATTTTGATGGTTTCTCAACCGTCTCTTAACTCCAAACTACCATATCTCGCGAACGGATTGACGTACTCGAGAAATTCCTGATGCATCTGAAAGTAGAAACTCGCCCGATTATAATGGTTTGTGTGCTTCTCCCCTAGGCCATTCCAGTTATAGGTTCGTGTATCAGACCAGCGAAAATTTTGATGGTTTCTCAACCATTCCTTAATTTCAAACTCCCATATCTCGCGAACGGATTGACGAACGCGAGAAATTCCTGTTGCATCTGAAAGTAGAAACTCGCCTGATTACCATGGTGTGTGTACTTTTCCCCTAGGCCATTGTAGTTATTGGTTTCGAGTATCAGACTTGCGAAAATTTTGATGGTTTCTCAACCATTCCTTAAATTCTAACTCCCATATCACGCGAACGGTTTGACGAACTCGAGAAATTCCTGTTGCATCTGAAAGTAGAAACTCGCCCGATTACAACGGTGTGTGTGCTTTTCCCCTAGTCCATGCCAGTTATTCGTTTCTAGCATCAGAATTGCGAAAATTTTGATGGTTTCTCAACCATCTCTTAGATCCAAACTCCGATATTTCGCGAACGGATTGACGAATCCGAAAAATTTCTGTTGCATCTGAGAGTAGAAGCTCTCCCGGTTACAAAGGTATGTGTTCTTTTCCCCCAGGCCATTCGAGTTATTCGTTTCTAGCATCATAATTGCGATAATTTTGATGGTTTCTCAACCGTCTCTTAACTTCAAACTCCCATATCTCGCGAACGGATTGACGAAGTCGAGGAATTCCTGTTACATCTGAAAGTAGAAACTCGCCCGATTACAATGGTGTGTGTTCTTTTCCCCTAGGCCATTCCAGTTATTGGTTTCGAGTATCAGACTTGCGAAAATTTTGATGCTTCCACAACCATTCCTTAACATCAAACTCCCATAATTCGCGAACGGATTGACGAACTCGAGAAATTCCGGTTGCATCTGAAGGCAGAAACTCGCCCGATTGCAACGGTATGTGTATTTTTGCCCTAGGCAATAGCAGTTATTGGATTCGAGTATCAGACTTGCGAAAATTTTGATGGTTCCTTAACCATTCCTTAACTTCACACTCCCATATCTCGCGAACGGATTGACGAACTCGAGAAATTCGTGTTGCATCTGAAAGCAGAAACCCGCCCGATTACAATGGTATGTGTATTTTTGCCCTAGGGCATAGTAGTTATTGGTTTCGAGTATCAGAATTGCGAAAATTTTGATGGTTCCTTAACCATTCCTTAACTTCAAGCTCCCATATCTCGCGAACGGATTGACGAACTCGAGAAATTCCTGTTGCATCTGAAAGTAGAAACTCGCCCGATTACATTGGTGTGTGCACTATTCCCCTGGGCCATTCCAGTCATTGGTTTCGAGTATCAGACTGGCGAAAATTTTGATGTTTTCTCAACCATTCCGTAACTTCAAACTCCCATATCTCGCGAACGGATTGACGAACTCGAGATATTCCTGTTGCATCTGAAAGTAGAAACTCGCCCGATTACAATGGTGTGTGTACTTTTCCCTTAGGCCATTCCAGTTATTGGTTTCGAGTATCAGACTTGCGAAAATTTTGACGGTTTCTCAACCATTTCTTAACTTCTAACTCCCATATCTCGCGAACGGATTGACGAACTCGAGAAATTCCTGTTGCATCTGAAAGCAGGAGCTCGCCCGATTACAACGGTTTGTGTATTTTTGCCCTAGGCAATAGGAGTTACTGGTTTCGAGTATCAGAATTGCGTAAATTTTGATGGTTCCCTAACCATTCCTTAACTTCAAACTCCCATATCTCGCGAACGGATTGACGAACTCGAGAAATTCCTGTTGCATCTGAAAGTAGAAACTCGCCCCATTACAATGGTGTGTGTACTTTTCCCCTAGGCCATTGTAGTTATTGGTTACGAGTATCATACTTGCGAAGATTTTGATGGTTTCTCAACCATTCCTGAAATTCAAACTCCCATATCTCGCGAACGGATTGACGAACTCGAGATATTCCTGTTGCATCTGAAAGTAGTAACTCGCCCGATTACAACGGTGTGTGTACTTTTCCCCTAGGCCATTCCAGGTATTGGTTTCGAGTATCAGACTTGCAAAAATTTGGTTGTTTCTCAACCATTCCTTAACCTCGATCTCCCACATCTCGCGAACGGATTGACGAAGTCGAGAAATTCCTGTTGCATCTGAAAGCAGAATCCCGACCGATTACAATGGTATGTGTATTTGTGCCCTAGGCCATTCTACTAATTCGTATCCAGCATCAGAATTGTGAAATTTTTGATGGTTTCTCAACCATTCCTTAAGTTTAAACTCCCATATCTCGCGAACGGATTGACGAACTCGAGAAATTCCTGTTGCATCTGAAAGTAGAAACTCGCCCGATTACAAAGCCATGTGTATTTTTCCCCTAGGCCTTTGTAGTTATTGGTTTCGAGTATCAGATTTGCGAAAATTTTGATGGTTTCTCAGCCATTACTTAACTTCAAACTTCCATATCTCGCAAACGGATTGACGAACTCGAGAAATTCCTGTAGCATATGAAAGCCGAAACTCGCCCGACTACAACGCTATGTGTATAATTGCCCTAGGAAATAGTAGTTATTGGCTTCGAGTATCAGACTTGCGAAAATTTGGATCGTTTCTCAACCATTCCTTAACTTCAAACTCCCATATCTCGCGAACGGATTGACGAACTCGAGATATTCCTGTTGCATCTGAAAGTAGAAACTCGCCCGATTACAATGGTGTGTGTAGTTTTCCCGTACGCCATAGTAGTCATTGGTTTCGAGTATCAGTTGATTCCTTAATTTCAAACTCCCATATCTCGCAAACGGATCGACGAACTCGAGAAATTCCTGTAGCATATGAAAGCAGAAACTCGCCCGACTACAACGGTATGTGTATAATTGCCCTAGGAAATAGTAGTTATTGGCTTCGAGTATCAGACTTACGAAAATTTTGATGGTTTCTCAACCATCTCTTAACTCCAAACTCCGATATTTCGCGAACGGATTGACGAATCCGGAAAATTTCTGTTGCATCTGAAAGTAGAAACTCTCCCGATTACAAAGGTATGTGTTCTATTCCCCCAGGCCATTCCAGTTATTCGTTTCTAGCATCAGAATTGCGAAAATTTTGATGGTTTCTCAACCGTCTCTTAACTCCAAACTCCCATATCTCGCGAACGGATTGACGAACTCGAGAAATTCCTGTTGCATCTGAAAGTAGAAACTCGCCCGATTGCAATGGTGTGTGTACTTTTCCCCTAGGCCATAGTAGTTATTGGTTTCGAGTATCAGACTTGCGAAAATTTTGATGGTTTCTCAACTATTCCGTAACTTCAAACACCCATATCTCGCGAACCGATTGACGCACTCGAGGAATTCCTGTTGCATCTGAAAGTAGAAACTCGCCCTATTACAATGGCGTGTGTTCTTTTCCCCTAGGCCATTCCAGTTATTGGTTTCGGGTATCAGAATTGCGAAAATTTTGATGGTTTCTCAACCATTCCTTAGCTTCTAACTCCCATATCTCGCGAACGGATTGACGAACTCGAGAATTTCCTGTTGCATCTGAAAGCAGAAGCTCGCCCGATTACAATGGTGTGTGTTCTTTTCCCCTAGGCCTTTGTAGTTATTGGTTTCGAGTATCAGAATTGCGAAAATTTTGATGGTTTCTCAACCATTCCTTAATTTCAAACTACCACATCTCGCGAACGGATTGACGAACTCGAGCAACTCCTGTTGCATCTGAAAGCACAAACTCGCCCGATTACAACGGTATGTGTATTTTTGCCCTAGGCAATAGTAGTTATTGGTTTCTAGTATCAGACTTGCGAAAATTTTGATGGTTTCTCAACCATTCCTTAAATTCAAACTTCCATATCTCGCGAACGGATTGACGAACTCGAGCAACTCCTGTTGCATCTGAAAGCACAAACTCGCCCGATTACAACGGTATGTGTATTTTTGCCCTAGGCAATAGTAGTTATTGGTTTCTAGTATCAGACTTGCGAACATTTTGATGGTTTCTCAACCATTCTTTAACATCAAACTCCCATATCTCGCGAACGGATTGACGAACTCGAGATATTCCTGTTGCATCTGAAAGTAGAAACTCGCCCGATTACAATGGTATATGTATTTTTGCCCTAGGTAATAGTAGTTATTGGTTTCCCGTATCAGACTTGCGAAAATTTTGATGGTTTCTCAACCATTCCTTAACTTCAAACTCCCATATCTAGCTAACGGATTGATGAACTCGAGAAATTCCTGTTGCATCTGAAAGTAGAAACTCGCCCGATTGCAACGGTGTGTGTACTTTTCCCCTAGGCCATAGTAATTATTTGTTTCGAGTATCAGTTGGCTCCTTAATTTCAAATTCCCATATCTCGCGAACGGATCGACGAACTCGAGAAATTTCTGTTGCATCTCAAAGCAGAAACTCGCCCGATTACAACGGTATGTGTATTTTCGACCTAGGCTATAGTAGTTATTGGTTTCGAGTAACAGACTTGCGAAAATATTGATGGTTTCTCAACGATTCCTTAACTTCTAACTCCCATATCTCGCGATCGGATTGACGAACTCGAGAAATTCCTGTTGCATCTGAAGGTAGAAACTCGCCCGATTACAATGGTGTGTGCACTATTCCCCTGGGCCATTCCAGTCATTGGTTTCGAGTATCAGACTGGCGAAAATTTTGATGTTTTCTCAACCATTCCATAACTTCAAACTCCCATATCTCGCGAAAGGATTGACGAACTCGAGATATTCCTATTGCATCTGAAAGTAGAAACTCGCCCGATTACAATGGTGTGTGTACTTTTCCCTTAGGCCATTCCAGTTATTGGTTTCGAGAAACAGACTTGCGAAAATTATGATGGTTCCTCAACGATTCCTTAACTTCAAACTCCCATACCTCGCGAACGGATTGGCGAACTCGAGAAATTCCTGTTGCATCTGAAATTGGAAACTGGCCCGATTACAATGGTGTGTGTACTTTTCCCCTAGGCCATTCCAGTTATTGGTTTCGAGTATCAGACTTGCGAAAATTTTGATGGTTTCTCAACCATTCCTGAACTTCAAACTCCCATATCTCGCGAACGGATTGACGAACTCGAGATATTCCTGTTGCATCTGAATGTAGAAACTGGCCCGATTACAATGGTGTGTGTCCTTTTCCCCTAGGCCATTACAGTTATTCGTTTCTAGCATCAGAATTGCGAAAATTTTGATGGTTTCTCAACCGTCTTTTAACTCCAAACTCAGATGTCTCGCGAACGGATTGACGAACTCGAGATATTCCTGTTGCATCAGAAAGTAGAAACTCGCCCGATTACAATGGTGTGTGTTCTTTTCCCCTAGGCCATTCCAGTTATTGGTTTCGAGTATCAGAATTGCGAAAATTTTGATGGTTTCTCAACCATTCCTTAAATTCAAACTCCCATATCTCGCGAACGGATTGACGAACCCGAGATATTCCTGTTGCATCTGAAAGTAGAAACTCGCCGATTACAACGGTGTTTGTGCTTTTAACTTAGGCCATTCCAGTTATTGGTTTCGAGAATCAGACTTGCGAAAATTTTGATGGTTTCTCAACCATTCCTTAACTTCAAACTCCGACATCTCGCGAGCGGATTGACTAACTGGAGAAATTCCCGTTGCATCTGAAAGTAGAAACTCTCCCGATTTCAACGGTGTGTGTACTTTTCCCCTAGGCCATTCCAGGTATTGGTTTCGGGTATCAGACTTGCAAAAATTTGGTGGTTTCTCAACCATTCCTTAACCTCGATCTCCCACATCTCGCGAACGGATTGACGAACTCGAGAAATTCCTGTTGCATCTGAAAGCAGAATCTCGACCGATTACAATGGTATGTGTATTTGTGCCCTAGGCAATTCTAGTTATTCGTATCCAGCATCAGAATTGTGAAATTTTTGATGGTTTCTCAACCATTCCTTAAGTTTAAACTCCCATATCTCGCGAACGGATTGACGAACTCGAGAAATTCCTGTTGCATCTGAAATTAGAAACTCGCCCGATTACAAAGCTATGTGTATTTTTCCCCTAGGCCTTTGTAGTTATTGGTTTCGAGTATCAGACTTGCGAAAATTTTGATGGTTTCTCAGCCATTCCTTAAATTCAAACTTCCATATCTCGCAAACGGAATGACGAACTCGAGAAATTCCTGTTGCATCTGAAAGTAGAAACTCGCCCGTTTACAATGGTGTGTGTTCTTTTCCCCTAGGCCATTCTAGTTATTGGTTTCGAGTATCAGAATTGCGAAAATTTTGATGGTTTCTCAACCATTCCTGAACTTCAAACTCCCATATCTCGCGAACGGATTGACGAACTCGAGATATTCCTGTTGCATCTGAATGTAGAAACTGGCCCGATTACAATGGTGTGTGTCCTTTTCCCCTAGGCCATTCCAGTTATTCGTTTCTAGCATCAGAATTGCGAAAATTTTGATGGTTTCTCAACCGTCTCTTAACTCCAAACTCAGATGTCTCGCGAACAGATTGACGAACTCGAGATATTCCTGTTGCATCTGAAAGTAGAAACTCGCCCGATTACAATGGTGTGTGTACTTTTCCCCTAGGCCATTCCAGTTATTGGTTTCGAGTATCAAACTTGCGAAAATTTTCATAGTTTCTCAACCATTCCTTACCTTCAACCTCCCATATCTCGCGGACGGATTGACGAACTCGAGGAATTCCTGTTGCATCAGAAAGTAGAAACTCGCCCGATTACAATGGTATGTGTTCTTTTCCCCTAGGCCATTCCAGTTATTGGTTTCGAGTATCAGAATTGCGAAAATTTTGATGGTTTCTCAACCATTCCTTAAATTCAAACTCCCATATCTCGCGAACGGATTGACGAACCCGAGATATTCCTGTTGCATCTGAAAGTAGAAACTCGACGATTACAACGGTGTTTGTGCTTTTAACTTAGGCCATTCCAGTTATTGGTTTCGAGAATCAGACTTGCGAAAATTTTGATGGTTTCTCAACCATTCCTTAACTTCAAACTCCGACATCTCGCGAGCGGATTGACTAACTGGAGAAATTCCCGTTGCATCTGAAAGTAGAAACTCGCCCGATTTCAACGGTGTGTGTACTTTTCCCCTAGGCCATTCCAGGTATTGGTTTCGGGTATCAGACTTGCAAAAATTTGGTGGTTTCTTAACCATTCCTTAACCTCGATCTCCCACATCTCGCGAACGGATTGACGAACTCGAGAAATTCCTGTTGCATCTGAAAGCAGAATCTCGACCGATTACAATGGTATGTGTATTTGTGCCCTAGGCAATTCTAGTTATTCGTATCCAGCAGCAGAATTGTGAAATTTTTGATGGTTTCTCAACCATTCCTTAAGTTTAAACTCCCATATCTCGCGAACGGATTGACGAACTCGAGAAATTCCTGTTGCATCTGAAATTAGAAACTCGCCCGATTACAAAGCTATGTGTATTTTTCCCCTAGGCCTTTGTAGTTATTGGTTTCGAGTATCAGACTTGCGAAAATTTTGATGGTTTCTCAGCCATTCCTTAACTTCAAACTTCCATATCTCGCAAACGGAATGACGAACTCGAGAAATTCCTGTTGCATCTGAAAGTCGAAACTCGCCCGATTACAATGGTGTGTGTTCTTTTCCCCTAGGCCATTCCAGTTATTGGTTTCGAGTATCAGACTTGCGAAAATTTTGATGGTTTCTCAACCATTCCTTAACTTCAATCTCCCATATCTCGCGGACGGATTGACGAACTCGAGGAATTCCTGTTGCATCTGAAAGTAGAAACTCGCCCGATTACAATGGTATGTGTTCTTTTCCCCTAGGCCATTCCAGTTATTGGTTTCGAGTATCAGAATTGCGAAAATTTTGATGGTTTCTCAACCATTCCTTAAATTCTAACTCCCATATCTCGCGAACGGATTGACGAACTCGAGAATTTCATGTTGCATCTGAAAGTAGAAACTCGCCCGGTTACAATGGTGTGTGTACTTTTCCCGTAGGTCATTGTAGTTATTGGTTTCGAGTATCAGAATGGCGAAAATTTTGATGGTTTCTCAACCATTCCTTAATTTCAAACTACCATATCTCGCGAACGGATTGACGAACTCGAGAAATTCCTGTTGCATCTGATAGCAGAAACTCGCCCGATTACAATGGTATGTGTATTTTTGCCCTAGACCATAGTAGTTATTGGTTTCGAGTATCAGACTTGCGAAGATTTTGATGCTTTTTCGACCATTCCTTAACTTCAAACTCCCATATCTCGCGAACGGATTGACGAACTCGAGAAATTCCTGTTGCATCTGAAAGCAGAAATTCGCCCGAATACAATGTTATGTGCATTTTTCCCCTAGGCCTTTGTAGTTATTGGTTTCGAGTATCAGACTTGCGAAAATTTTGATTGTTTCTCAAGCATTCCTTAACTTCAAACTCCCATATCTCGCGAAAGGATTGACGAACTCGATTATTTCCTGATGCATCTGAATGTAGAAACTCGCCCGATTACAAGGGTTTGTGTACTTTTCCCCCAGGCCATTCCAGTTATTGGTTTCGAGTATCATACGTGCGAAAATTTTGATGGTTTGTCAAACATTCCTTACCTTCAAACTCCCATATCTCGCGAACGGATTGACGAACTCGAGAAATTCCTGTTGCATCTGAAAGTAGAAACTCGCCCGATTACAAAGTTGCGTGTACTTTTCCCCTACGCCATTCTAGTTTTAGTTTTCGAGTATCAGACCAGCGAAAATTTTGATGGTTTCTCAAACATTCCGTAACTTCAAACTTCCATATCTCGCAAACGGAATGACGAACTCGAGAAATTCCTGTTGCATCTGAAAGCAGAAACTCGCCCGATTACAAAGCTATGTGTATTTTTCCCCTAGGCCTTTGTAGTTATTGGTTTCCAGTATCAGACTTGCGAAAATTTTGATGGTTTCTCAACGATTCCTTAACTTCAAACTCCCATACCTCGCGAATGGATTGGCGAACTCGAGGAATTCCTGTTGCATCTGAAAGTGCAAACTTGCCCGATTACAATGGTGTGCGTACTTTTCCCCTAGGCCATTCCAGTTATAGGTTTCGAGTATCAGACCAGCGAAAATTTTGATGGTTTCTCAAACATTCCGTAACTTCAAACTCCCATATCTCGCGAACGGATTGACGAACTCGAGAACTTCCGGTCGCATCTGGTAGTAGAAACTCGCCCGATTACAACGGTATGTGTATTTTTCCCCTAGGCCATTGTTGTTATTGGTTTCGAGTATCAGACTTGCGAAAATTTTGATGGTTTCTCAACAACTCCTTATCTCCAAACTCCCATATCTCGCGAACGGAATGACGAACTCGAGAAATTCCTGTTGCATCTGAAAGCAGAAACTCGCCCAATTACAAAGGTATGTGTATTTTTCCCCTAGGCCATAGTAGTTATTGGTTTCGAGTATCAGACTTCCGAAAATTGTGATTGTTTCTCAACCATTCCTTAACTTCAAACTCCCATATCTCGAGAACGAATTGACGAACACGAGAAATTCCGGTTGCATATGGAAGAAGAAACTCTCCCGATTACAACGGTATGTGTATTTTTCCCCTAAGCCTTTGTAGTTATTGGTTTCGAGTATCAGACTTGCGAAAATTTTGATGGTTTCTCAACCGTTCCTTATTTTCAAACTCCCATATCTCGCGAACGGATTGACGAGCTCGAGAAATTTCTGTTGCATCTGAAAGGAGAAACTCGCCCGATTACAAAGGTATGTGTATTCTTCCCCTAAGCATTTGTAGTTATTGGTTTCGAGTATCAGACTTGCAAAAATTGTGATGGTCTCTCAACCGTGACTTAACTTCAAACTCCCATATCTCGCGAACGGATTGACGAGCTCGAGGAATTCCTGTTGCATCTGAAAGTAGAAACTCGCCCGATTACAAAGGTATGTGTATTTTTCCCCTAGGCCTTTGTAGTTATTGGTTTCGAGTATCATACTTGCGAAAATTTTGATGGTTTCTCAACCATTCCTTAACTTCAAACTCCCATATCTCGCGAATGGATTGACGAACTCGAGAAATTCCTGTTGAATTTGAAAGTAGAAACTCGCCCGATTACAAAGGTATGTGTATTTTTCTCCTAGGCCATAGTAGTTATTGGTTTCGAGTATCAAACTTGCGAAAATTGTGATGGTTTCTCAACCATTCCTTAATTTCGAACTCCCACATCTCGCGAACGGATTGACGAACACGAGTAATTCCGGTTGCACCTGGAAGAAGAAACTCTCCCGATTACAACGGTATGTGTATTCTTCCCCTAAGCATTTGTAGTTATTGGTTTCGAGTATCAGACTTGCAAAAATTGTGATGGTCTCTCAACCGTGACTTAACTTCAAACTCCCATATCTCGCGAACGGATTGACGAACTCGAGGAATTCCTGTTGCGTCTGAAAGTAGAAACTCGCCCCATTACAATGGTGTGTGTACTTTTCCCCTAGGCCATTCCAGTTGTTTGTTTCGAGTATCAGACTTGCGAAAATTTTGATGGTTTCTCAAGCATTCCTTAACTTCAAACTCCCATATCTCGCGAACGGATTGACGAACTCGAGAAATTCCTGTTGCATCTGAAAGTAGAAACTCGCCCGATTACAACGGTATGTGTATTTTTCTCCTAGGCCATAGTAGTTATTGGTTTCGAGTATCAGACTTGCGAAAATTGTGATGTTTTCTCAACCATTCCTTAATTTCGAACTCCCACATCTCGCGAACGGATTGACGAACACGAGAAATTCCGGTTGCATCTGGAAGAAGAAACTCTCCCGGTTACAACGGTATGTGTATTTTTCCCCTAAGCCTTTGTAGTTATTGGTTTCGAGTATCAGACTTGCGAAAATTTTGATGGTTTCTCAACCGATCCTTAATTTCAAACTCCCATATCTCGCGAACGGATTTACGAAATCGATAAATTCCTATTGCATCTGAAACCTGAAACTCGTCCGATTACAACGGTATGTGTATTTTTGCCCTAGGCCGTAGCAGTTATTGGTTTCGAGTATCAGACTTGCGAAAATATTGATGGTTTCTCAACCATTCCTTAACTTCAAACTCCCACATCTCGCGAACGGATTGACGAACACGAGAAATTCCGGTTGCATCTGGAAGAAGAAACTCTCCCGGTTACAACGGTATGTGTATTTTTCTCCTAAGCCCTTGTAGTTATTGGTTTCGAGTATCAGACTTGCGAAAATTTTGATGGTTTCTCAACCGATCCTTAACTTCAAACTCCCATATCTCGCGAACGGATTGACGAACTCGAGAAATTCCTGTTGCATCTGAAAGTATAATCTCGCCCGATTACAAAGGTATTTGTATTTTTCCCCTAAGCCTTTGTCGTTATTGGTTTCGAGTATCAGACTTGCGAAAATTGTGATGGTTTCTCAAGCATTCCTTAACTTCAAACTCCCATATCTCGCGAACGGATTGACGAACTCGATTATTTCCTGTTGCTTCTGAAAGTAGAAAGTCGACCGATTACAATCGTGTGTGTACTTTTTCCCTAGCTCATTCCAGTTATTCGTATCTAGCATCAGAATTGCGAAAATTTTGATGGTTTCTCAACCATTCCTTAACTTCAAACTCCCATATCTCGCGAACGGATTTACGAACTCGAGAAATTCCTGTTGCATTTGAAAGTAGAAACTGGCCCGATTACAATGGTGTGTGTACTTTTCCCCTAGGCCGTTCCAGTTATTGGTTTCGAGTATCAGACTTGCGAAAATTTTGATGGTTCTCAACCATTCCTTAACTTCAAACTCCCATATCTCGCGAACGGATTGACGAGCTCGAGAAATTCATGTTGCATCTGAAAGTATAAACTCGCCCGATTACAAAGGTATGTGTATTTTTCCCCTAGGGCTTTGTAGTTATTGGTTTCGAGTATCAGACTTGCGAAAATTTTGATGGTTTCTCAAACATTCCTTAACTTCAAACTCCCATATCTCGCGAACGGATTGACGAACTCGATTATTCCCTGTTGCATCTGAAAGTAGAAACTCGCCCGATTAGAAAGGTATGTGCATTTTTCCCCTAGGCCATGGTAGTTATTGGCTTCGAGTATCAGAATTGCGAAAATTTTGATGGTTTGTCAACCATTCCTTAACTTCAAACTCCCATATCTCGCGAACGGATTGACGAACTCGAGAAATTCCTGTTGCATCTGAAAGTAGAAACTCGCCCGATTACAAAGGTAAGTGTACTTTTCCCCTAGGCCATTCCAGTTATTGGTTTCGAGTATCAGACTTGCGAAAATTTTGATGGTTTCTCAACCATTCCTTAACTTCAAACTCCCATATATCGCGAACGGATTGACGAGCTCGAGAAATTCCTGTTGCATCTGAAAGTAGAAACTCGGCCGATTACAATGGTGTGCGTACTTTTCCCCTAGGTCATTCCTGTTATTCGTTTCTAGCATCAGAATTGCGAAAATTTTGATGGTTTCTCAACCATTCCTTAACATCAAACTCCCATATCTCGCGAACGGATTGACGAAATCGAGAAATTCCGGTTGCATCTGGAAGAAGAAACTCTCCCGATGACAATGGCATGTGTATTTTTCCCCTAAGCCTTTGTAGTTATTGGTTTCGAGTATCAGACTTGCGAAAGTTTTGATGGTTTCTCAACCGTTCCTTAACTTCAAACTCCCATATCTCGCGAACGGATTGACGAGCTCGAGAAATTCCTGTTGCATCTGAAAGTAGAGACTCGCCTGATTACAAAGGTATGTGTATCTTTCCCCTAGGGCTTTGTATTTATTGGTTTCGAGTATCAGACTTGCGACAATTTTGATGGTTTCTCAACCATTCCTTAACTTCAAACTCCCATTTCTCGCGAACGGATTGACGAACGCGAGAAATTTCTGTTGCATCTGAAAGTGGAAACTCGCCCGATTACAAAGGTATGTGTACTCTTCCCCTAGGCCATTCCAGTTATTGGTTTCGAGTATCAGACTTGCGATAATTTTGATGGTTTCTCAACCATTACTTAACTTCAAACTGTCATATCTCGCGAACGGATTGACGAACTCGGGAAATTCCTGTTGCATCCGAAAGTAGAAACTCGCCCGATTACAATGGTGTGCGTACTTTTCCCCTAGGCCATTCCAGTTAATCGTTTCTAGCATCACAATTGGGACAATTTTGATGGTTTCTCAACCGTTCAATAACTTCAAGCTCCCATATCTCGCGAACGGATAGACGAACTCGAGAAATTCCGGTTTCATCTGGAAGAAGAAACTCCTCCGATTACAACGGTATGTGTATTTTTCCCCTAGGCCATTCCAGTTATTGGTTTCTAGCATCAGACATGCGAAAATTTTGATGGTTTCTCAACCATTCCTTAACTTCAAACTCCGATTTCTCGCGAACGGATTGACGAACTCGAGAAATTCCTGTTGCATCTGAAAGTAGAAACTAGCCCGATTACAATGGTGTGTGTACTTTTCAACTAGGCCATTCCAGTTATTGGTTTCGAGTATGAGACCAGCGAACATTTTGATGGTTTCTGAACCATTCCTTAACTTCAAACTCCCGTATCTCGCGAACGGATTGACGAACTCGAGAAATTCCTGTTGCATCCGAAAGTGGAAACTCGCCCGATTACGAAGGTATGTGTACTCTTCCCCTAGGCCATTCCAGTTATTGGTTTCGAGCATCAGACCTGCGAAAATTTTGATGGTTTCTCAACCATTCCTTAACTTCACACTTACATATCTCGCGAACGGATTGACGAACTCGAGAATTTCCTATTGCATCTGAAAGCCGAAACTTGCCCGGTTACAACGGTATGTGCATTTTTGCCTTAGGCCATAGTAGCTATTGGTTTCGAGTATCAGACTTGTGAAAATTTTGATGGTTTCTCAACCGTTCAATAACTTCAAGCTCCCATATCTCGCGAACGGATAGACGAACTCGAGAAATTCCTGTTGCATCTGAAAGTGGAAACTCGCCCGATTACAAAGGTATGTGTATTTTTCCCCTAGGCCTTTGTAGTTGTTGGTTTCGAGTATCAGACTTGCGAAAATTGTGATTGTTACGCAACCATTCCTTAACTTCAAACTCCCATATCTCGCGAACGGATTGACGCACTCGAGAAATTCCTGTTGTATCCGAAAGCAGAAACTCGCCCGATTACAACGGTATGTGCATTTTTGCCCTAGGCCATAGTAGTTACTAGTTTCGAGTATCAGACTTGCGAAAATTTTGATGGTTTCTCAGCCATTCCGTAACTTCAAACTCCCATTTCTCGCGAACGGATTGACGAACTCCAGAAATTCCTGTTGCATCTGAAAGTAGAAACTAGCCCGATTACAATGTTGTGTGTACTTTTTCCCTATGCCATTCCAGTTGTTGGTTTCGAGTATCAGACCATCGAAAATTTTGGTGGTGTCTCAACCATTCCTTAAATTCAAACTCCCAGATCTCGCGAACGGATTGACGAACTCGAGAAATTCCTGTTGCATCTGAAAGCAGAAACGCGCCCGATTACAACGGTATGTGCATTTTTGCCCTAGGCCATAGTAGTTATTGGTTTCGAGTATCAGACCAGCGAAAATTTTGATGGTTTCTCAACCATTCCTTAACTTCAAACTCCCATATCTCGCGAACGGATTGACGAACTCGAGAAATTCCTATTGCATGTGGAAGTGGAAACTCGCCCGATTACAATGGTATGTGTATTTTTCCCCTAGGCCATTGCACTTATTGGTTTCGAGCATCAGACTTGCGAAAATTTCGATGGTTTCTCAACCATTCCTTAACTTCAAACTCCCATATCTCGAAAACGGATTGACGAACTCGAGGAATTCCTTTTGTATCTGAAAGTAGAAACTCGCCCGATTAGAATGGTGTGTGTACTTTTCCCCTAGGCCATTCCAGTTATTGGTTTCGAGTATCAGACCTGCGAAAATTTTGATGGTTTCTCAACCATTCCTTATCTTCAAACTCCCATATCTCGCGAACGGATTGACGAACTCGAGAAATTCCTGTTGCATCTGAAAGTAGAAACTAGCCCGATTACAATGGTGTGTGTACTTTTCCCCTAGGCGATTCCAGTTATTGGTTTCGAGTATCAGACCAGCGAAAATTTTGATGGTTTCTCAACCATTCCTTAACTTCAAACTCCCATATCTCGCGAACGGATTGACGAACTCGAGAAATTCCTGTTGCATCTGAAAGTAGAAACTCGCCCGATTACAAAGATATGTGTGTTTTTCCCCTAGGCATTTGTAGTTATTGGTTTCGAGTATCTGACTTGCGAACATTTTGATGGTTTCTCAACCATTCCTTAACTTCAAACTCCCATATCTCGCGAACGGATTGACGAACTCGGGAAATTCCTGTTGCATCCGAAAGTAGAAACTCGCCCGATTACAATGGTGTGCGTACTTTTCCCCTAGGCCATTCCCGTTAATCGTTTCTAGCATCACAATTGGGACAATTTTGATGGTTTCTCAACCGTTCAATAACTTCAAGCTCCCATATCTCGCGAACGGATAGACGAACTCGAGAAATTCCTGCTGCATCTCAAAGTAGAAACTAGCCCGATTACAATGGTGTGTGTACTTTTCCCCTAGGCGATTCCAGTTATTGGTTTCGAGTATCAGACCAGCGAAAATTTTAATGGTTTCTCAACCATTCCTTAACTTCAAACTCCCATATCTCGCGAACGGATTGACGAACTCGAGAAATTCCTATTGCATCTGAAAGCGAAAACTAGCCCGATTACAATGGTGTGTGTACTTTTCCCCTAGGCCATTCCAGTTATTGGTTTCGAGTGTCAGACCAGCGAAAATTTTGTTGGTTCCTCAACCATTCCTTTACTTCAATTCCCATAACTCGCGAACGGATCGACGAACTCGAGGAATTCCTTTTGTATCTGAAAGCAGAAACTCGCCCGATTACAACGGTATGTGCATTTTTGCCCTAGGCCATAGTAGTCACTGGTTTCGAGTATCAGACTTGCGAAAATTTTGATGGTTTCTCAAGCATTCCTTAACTTGAAACTCCCATATCTCGCGAACGGATTGACGAACTCGAGAAATTCCTGTTGCGTCTGAAAGTAGAAACTAGCCCGATTACAATGCTGTGTGTACTTTTCACCTAGGCCATTCCAGTTACTCGTTTCTAGCATCACAATTGCGACAATTTTGATGGTTTCTCACCCATTCAATAACTTCAAACTCCCATATCTCGCGAACGCATAGACGAACTCGAGAAATTCCAGTTGCATCTGAAAGTAGAAACTAGCCCGATTACAAAGGTGTGTGTGTACTTTTCCCCTGGGCCATTCCAGTTATTGGTTTCGAATATCAGACCAGCGAAAATTTTGGTGGTTTCTCAACCATTCCTTAACTTCAAACTCCCATATCTCGCGAACGGAATGACGAACTCGAGAAATTCCTGTTGCATCTGAAAGTAGACACTTGCCCGATTACAAAGATATGTGTGCTTTCCCCTAGGCCTTTCTAGTTATTGGTTTCGAGTATCAGACTTGGGAACATTTTGATGGTTTCTCAACCATTCCTTAACTTCAAACTCCCATATCTCGCGAACGGATTGACGAACTTGGGAAATTCCTGTTGCATCTGAAAGTAGAAACTAGTCCGATTACAACGGTGTGTGTACTTTTTCCCTAAGCCATTCCAGTTGTTGGTTTCGAGTATCAGACCAGCGAAAATTTTGATGGTTTCTCAACCATTCCTTAACTTCACACTCCCATATCTCGGGAACGGAATGACGAACTCGAGAAATTCCTGTTGCATCTGAAAGTAGACACTTGCCCGATTACAAAGATATATGTGCTTTCCCCTAGGCCTTTCTAGTTATTGGTTTCGAGTATCAGACTTGGGAACATTTTGATGGTTTCTCAACCATTCCTTAACTTCAAACTCCCATATCTCGCGAACGGATTGACGAACTTGGGAAATTCCTGTTGCATCTGAAAGTAGAAACTAGTCCGATTACAACGGTGTGTGTACTTTTTCCCTAAGCCATTCCAGTTGTTGGTTTCGAGTATCAGACCAGCGAAAATTTTGATGGTTTCTCAACCATTCCTTAACTTCACACTCCCATATCTCGGGAACGGATTGACGAACTCGAGAAATTCCTATTGCATCTGAAAGCAGAAACTCGCCCGATTACAACAGTATGTGCATTTTTGGCCTAGACCGTAGTATTTATTGGTTTCGAGTATCAGACTTGCGAAAATTTTGAAGGTTTCTCAACCATTCCTTAACTTCAAACTCCCATATCTCGCGAACGGGTTGACGACCTCGAGAAATTCCTGTTGCATCTGAAAGTAGAAACACGCCCGATTACAATGGTGTGTGTGTACTTTTCCCCTAGGCCATTCCAGTTATTGGTTTCGAGTATCAGACTAGCGAAAATTTTTGTGGTTTCTCAACCATTCCTTCACTTCAAACTCCCATATCTCGCGAACGGAATGACGAACTCGAGAAATTCCTGTGGCATCTGAAAGTGGAAGCTAGCCCGATTACAATGGTGTGTGTACTTTTTCCCTAGGCCATTCCAGTTGTTGGTTTCGAGTATCAGACCAGCGAAAATTATGATGGTTTCTCAACCATTCCTTAACTTCAAACTCCCATATCTCGCGAACGGATTGATGCACTCGAGAAATTCCTGTTGCATCTGAAAGTAGAAACTCGCCCGATTACAAAGATATGTGTGTTTTTCCCCTAGGCCTTTGTAGTTATTGGTTTCGAGTATCAGACTTGCGAACATTTTGATGGTTTCTCAACCATTCCTTAACTTCAAACTCCCATATCTCGCGAACGGATTGACGAACTCGAGAAATTCCTGTTGCATCTGAAAGTAGAAACTCGCCCGATTACAAAGATATGTGTGTTTTTCCCCTAGGCATTTGTAGTTATTGGTTTCGAGTATCTGACTTGCGAACATTTTGATGGTTTCTCAACCATTCCTTAACTTCAAACTCCCATATCTCGCGAACGGATTGACGAACTCGAGAAATTCCTGTTGCATCTGAAAGTATAATAGAAACTCGCCCCAATACAATGGTGTGTGTACTTTTCCCCTAGGCCATTCCAGTTATTGGTTTCGAGTATCAGACCAGTGAAAATTTTGATGGTTTCTCAACCATTCCTTAACTTCAAACTCCCACATCTCGCGAACGGATTGACGAACTCGAGAAATTCCTGTTGCATATGAAAGTAGAAACTAGCCCGATTACAATGTTGTGTGTACTTTTTCCCTATGCCATTCCAGTTGTTGGTTTCGAGTATCAGACCATCGAAAATTTTGGTGGTGTCTCAACCATTCCTTAAATTCAAACTCCCAGATCTCGCGAACGGATTGACGAACTCGAGAAATTCCTGTTGCATCTGAAAGCAGAAACGCGCCCGATTACAACGGTATGTGCATTTTTGCCCTAGGCCATAGTAGTTATTGGTTTCGAGTATCAGACTTGCGAAAATTTCGATGGTTTCTCAACCATTCCTTAACTTCAAACTCCCATATCTCGAGAACGGATTGACGAACTCGAGGAATTCCTTTTGTATCTGAAAGTAGAAACTCGCCCGATTAGAATGGTGTGTGTACTTTTCCCCTAGGCCATTCCAGTTATTGGTTTCGAGTATCAGACCTGCGAAAATTTTGATGGTTTCTCAACCATTCCTTATCTTCAAACTCCCATATCTCGCGAACGGATTGACGAACTCGAGAAATTCCTGTTGCATCTGAAAGTAGAAACTAGCCCGATTACAATGGTGTGTGTACTTTTCCCCTAGGCGATTCCAGTTATTGGTTTCGAGTATCAGACCAGCGAAAATTTTGATGGTTTCTCAACCATTCCTTAACTTCAAACTCCCATATCTCGCGAACGGATTGACGAACTCGAGAAATTCCTGTTGCATCTGAAAGTAGAAACTCGCCCGATTACAAAGATATGTGTGTTTTTCCCCTAGGCATTTGTAGTTATTGGTTTCGAGTATCTGACTTGCGAACATTTTGATGGTTTCTCAACCATTCCTTAACTTCAAACTCCCATATCTCGCGAACGGATTGACGAACTCGGGAAATTCCTGTTGCATCCGAAAGTAGAAACTCGCCCGATTACAATGGTGTGCGTACTTTTCCCCTAGGCCATTCCGGTTAATCGTTTCTAGCATCACAATTGGGACAATTTTGATGGTTTCTCAACCGTTCAATAACTTCAAGCTCCCATATCTCGCGAACGGATAGACGAACTCGAGAAATTCCTACTGCATCTCAAAGTAGAAACTAGCCCGATTACAATGGTGTGTGTACTTTTCCCCTAGGCGATTCCAGTTATTGGTTTCGAGTATCAGACCAGCGAAAATTTTAATGGTTTCTCAACCATTCCTTAACTTCAAACTCCCATATCTCGCGAACGGATTGACGAACTCGAGAAATTCCTATTGCATCTGAAAGCAAAAACTAGCCCGATTACAATGGTGTGTGTACTTTTCCCCTAGGCCATTCCAGTTATTGGTTTCGAGTATCAGACCAGCGAAAATTTTGTTGGTTTCTCAACCATTCCTTTACTTCAATTCCCATAACTCGCGAACGGATCGACGAACTCGAGGAATTCCTTTTGTATCTGAAAGCAGAAACTCGCCCGATTACAACGGTATGTGCATTTTTGCCCTAGGCCATAGTAGTCACTGGTTTCGAGTATCAGACTTGCGAAAATTTTGATGGTTTCTCAAGCATTCCTTAACTTGAAACTCCCATATCTCGCGAACGGATTGACGAACTCGAGAAATTCCTGTTGCATATGAAAGTAGAAACTAGCCCGATTACAATGCTGTGTGTACTTTTTCCCTAGGCCATTCCAGTTGTTGGTTTCGAGTATCAGACCAGCGAAAATTTTGGTGGTGTCTCAACTATTCCTTAACTTCAAACTCCCAGATCTCGCGAACGGATTGACGAACTCGAGAAATTCCTGTTGCATCTGAAAGCAGAAACTCGCCCGATTACAAGCGTGTGTGTACTTTTCCCCTAAGCCGTTCCAGTTATTGGTTTCGAGTATCAGACTTGCGAAAATTTTGGTGGTGTCTCAACCATTCCTTAACTTCAAACTCCCAGATCTCGCGAACGGATTGACGAACTCGAGAAATTCCTGTTGCGTCTGAAGGTAGAAACTCGCCCGATTACAGTGGTGTGTGTACTTTTCACCTAGGCCATTCCAGTTATTCGTTTCTAGCATCACAATTGCGACAATTTTGATGGTTTCTCACCCATTCAATAACTTCAAACTCCCATATCTCGCGAACGCATAGACGAACTCGAGAAATTCCAGTTGCATCTGAAAGTAGAAACTAGCCCAATTACAAAGGTGTGTGTGTACTTTTCCCCTGGGCCATTCCAGTTATTGGTTTCGAATATCAGACCAGCGAAAATTTTGGTGGTTTCTCAACCATTCCTTAACTTCAAACTCCCATATCTCGCGAACGGAATGACGAACTCGAGAAATTCCTGTTGCATCTGAAAGTAGACACTTGCCCGATTACAAAGATATGTGTGCTTTCCCCTAGGCCTTTCTAGTTATTGGTTTCGAGTATCAGACTTGCGAACATTTTGATGGTTTCTCAACCATTCCTTAACTTCAAACTCCCATATCTCGCGAACGGATTGACGAACTTGAGAAATTCCTGTTGCATCTGAAAGTAGAAACTAGTCCGATTACAACGGTGTGTGTACTTTTTCCCTAAGCCATTCCAGTTGTTGGTTTCGAGTATCAGACCAGCGAAAATTTTGATGGTTTCTCAACCATTCCTTAACTTCAAACTCCCATATCTCGGGAACGGATTGACGAACTCGAGAAATTCCTATTGCATCTGAAAGCAGAAACTCGCCCGATTACAACAGTATGTGCATTTTTGGCCTAGACCGTAGTATTTATTGGTTTCGAGTATCAGACTTGCGAAAATTTTGAAGGTTTCTCAACCATTCCTTAACTTCAAACTCCCATATCTCGCGAACGGGTTGACGACCTCGAGAAATTCCTGTTGCATCTGAAAGTAGAAACACGCCCGATTACAATGGTGTGTGTGTACTTTTCCCCTAGGCCATTCCAGTTATTGGTTTCGAGTATCAGACTAGCGAAAATTTTTGTGGTTTCTCAACCATTCCTTCACTTCAAACTCCCATATCTCGCGAACGGAATGACGAACTCGAGAAATTCCTGTGGCATCTGAAAGTGGAAGCTAGCCCGATTACAATGGTGTGTGTACTTTTTCCCTAGGCCATTCCAGTTGTTGGTTTCGAGTATCAGACCAGCGAAAATTATGATGGTTTCTCAGCCATTCCTTAACTTCAAACTCCCCATATCTCGCGAACGGATAGACGAACTCGAGAAATTTCTGTGGCATCTGAAAGTAGATACTCGCCCGAATACAATGGTGTGTGTACTTTTTCCCTAGGCCATTCCAGTTGTTGGTTTCGAGTATCAGACCAGCGAAAATTATGATGGTTTCTCAGCCATTCCTTAACTTCACACTTACATATCTCGCGAACGGATTGACGAACTCGAGAATTTCCTATTGCATCTGAAAGCAGAAACTCACCCGATTACAACGGTGCGTGTACTTTTTCCCCAGGCCGTTCCAGTTGTTGGTTTCGAGTATCAGACCAGCGAAAATTTTGATGGTTTCTCAACCATTCCTTAACTTCAAACTCCCATATCTCGCGAACGGATTGATGCACTCGAGAAATTCCTGTTGCATCTGAAAGTAGAAACTCGCCCGATTACAAAGATATGTGTGTTTTTCCCCTAGGCCTTTGTAGTTATTGGTTTCGAGTATCAGACTTGCGAACATTTTGATGGTTTCTCAACCATTCCTTAACTTCAAACTCCCATATCTCGCGAACGGATTGACGAACTCGAGAAATTCCTGTTGCGTCTGAAAGTAGAAACTCGCCCGATTACAATGGTGTGTGTACTTTTCACCTAGGCCATTCCAGTTATTCGTTTCTAGCATCACAATTGCGACAATTTTGATGGTTTCTCAACCATTCAATAACTTCAAACTCCCATATCTCGCGAACGGATAGACGTACTCGAGAAATTCCTGTGGCATCTGAAAGTGGAAACTAGCCCTATTACAATGGTGTGTGTACTTTTTCCCTATGCCATTCCAGTTGTTGGTTTCGAGTATTAGACCAGCAAAAATTTTGATGGTTTCTCAACCATTCCTTAACTTCAAACTCCCATATCTCGCGAACGGATTGACGAACTCGAGAAATTCCTGTTGCATGTAGAAGTAGAAACTCGCCCGATTACAACGGTATGTGTATTTTTCCCCTAGGCCTTTGTAGTTATTGGTTTCGAGTATCAGACTTGCGAAAATTTTGATGGTTTCTCAACCATTCCTTAACTTCAAACACCCATATCTCGCGAACGGATTGACGAACTCGAGAAATTCCTGTTGCATCTGAAAGTATAAGAGAAACTCGCCCCAATACAATGGTGTGTGTACTTTTCCCCTAGGCCATTCCAGTTATTGGTTTCGAGTATCAGACCAGTGAAAATTTTGATGGTTTCTCAACCGTTCCTTAACTTCAAACTCCCACATCTCGCGAACGGATTGACGAACTCGAGAATTTCCTATTGCATCTGAAAGCAGAAACTCGCCCGATTACAACGGTATGTGTATTTTTGCCCTAGGCCATGGTAGTTATTGGTTTCGAGTATCAGACTTGCGAAAATTGTGATGGTTTCTCAACCATTCCTTAACTTCAAACTCCCATATCTCGCGAACGGATTGACGAACTCGAGAAATTCCTCTTGCATGTGGAAGTAGAAACTCGCCCGATTACAACGGTATTTGTATTTTTGCCCTAGGCCATGGTAGTTATTGGTTTCGAGTATCAGATCAGCGAAAATTTTGATGGTTTCTCAACCATTCCTTAACTTCAAACTCCCATATCTCGCGAACGGATTGACGAACTCGGGAAATTCCTGTTGCATGTGAAAGTAGAATGTCGCCCGATTACAACGGTATGTGTATTTTTCCCCTAGGCCTTTGTAGTTATTGGTTTCGAGTATCAGACTTGCGAAAATTTTGATGGTTTCTCAACCATTCAATAACTTCAAACTCCCATATCTCGCGAACGGATAGACGAACTCGAGAAATTCCTGTGGCATCTGAAAGTGGAAACTAGCCCCATTACAATGGTGTGTGTACTTTTTCCCTATGCCATTCCAGTTGTTGGGTTCGAGTATCAGACCAGCGAAAATTTTGATGGTTTCTCAACCATTCCTTAACTTCAAACTCCCATATCTCGCGAACGGATTGACGAACTCGAGATATTCCTGTTGCATCTGAAAGTAGAAACTAGCCCGATTACAACGGTGTGTGTACTTTCTCCCTAGGCCATTCCAGTTGTTGGTTTCGAGTATCAGACCAGCGAAAATTTTGTTGTTTTCTCAACCATTCCTTAACTTCAAAGTACCATATCTCGCGAACGGATTGACGAACTCGAAAAATTCCTGTTGCATCTAAAAGCAGAAACTCGCCCGATTACAACGGTATGTGCATTTTTGCCCTAGGCCATAGTATTTATTGGTTTCGAGTATCAGACTTGCGAAAATTTTGAAGGTTTCTCAACCATTCCTTAACTTCAAACTCCCATATCTCGCGAACGGATTGACGACCTCGAGAAATTCCTGTTGCATCTGAAAGTAAAAACTCGCCCGATTACAATGGTTTGTGTACTTTTCCCCTAGGCCATTCCAGTTATTGGTTTCGAGTATCACACCAGCGAAAATCTTGATGGTTTCTCAACCATTCCTTAACTTCAAACTCCCATATCTCGCGAACGGATTGACGAACTCGAGAAATTCCTGTTGCATGTGAAAGTAGAATGTCGCCCGATTACAACGGTATGTGTATTTTTCCCCTAGGCCTTTGTAGTTATTGGTTTCGAGTATCAGATTTGCGAAAATTTTGATGGTTCCTCAACCATTCCTTATTTTCAAACTCCCATATCTCGCGAACGGATTGACGAACTCGAGAAACTCCTGTTGCATCTGAAAGTAGAAACTCGCCGCATTACAATGGTGTGTGTACTTTTCCCCCAGGCCATAGTAGTTATTGGTTTCGAGTATCACACTTGCGAAAATTTTGATGGTTTCTCAACCATTCCTTAACTTCCAACTCCCATATCTCGCGAACGGATTGACGACCTCGAGAATTTCCTATTGCATCTGAAAGCAGAAACTCGCCCGATTACAACGGTATGTGTATTTTTGCCCTAGGTCATGGTTGTTATTGGTTTCGAGTATCAGATTTGCGAAAATTGTGATGGTTTCTCAACCATTCCTTAACTTCAAACTCCCATATCTCGCGAACGGATTGACGAACTCGAGAAATTTTTGTTGCATGTGAAAGTAGAATGTCGCCCGATTACAACGGTATGTGTATTTTTGCCCTAGCCCTTTGTAGTTATTGGTTTCGAGTATCAGATTTGCGAAAATTTTGATGGTTCCTCAACCATTCCTTATTTTCAAACTCCCATATCTCGCGAACGGATTGACGAACTCGAGAAACTCCTGTTGCATCTGAAAGTAGAAACTCGCCCCATTACTATGGTGTGTGTACTTTTCCCGTAGGCCATTTCAGTTATTGGTTTCGAGTATCAGACTTCCGAAAATTTTGATGGTTTCTCAACCATTCAATAACTTCAAACTCCCATATCTCGCGAACGGATTGACGAACTCGAGAAATTCCTGTTGCATGTAGAAGTAGAAGCTCGCCCGATTACAACGGTATGTGTATTTTTCCCCTAGGCCTTTGTAGTTATTGGTTTCGAGTATCAGACTTGCGATAATTTTGATGGTATCTCAACCATTCCTTAACTTCACACTTACATATCTCGCGAACGGATTGACGAACTCGAGAATTTCCTATTGCATCTGAAAGCAGAAACTCGCCCGGTTACAACGGTATGTGCATTTTTGCCCTTTGGCCATAGTAGTTACAGGTTTCGAGTATCAGACGCGCGAAAATTTTGATGGTTTCTCAATCATTCCTTAACTTCAAACTTACATATCTCGCGAACGGATTGACGAACTCGAGAATTTCCTATTGCATCTGAAAGCAGAAACTCACCCGATTACAACGGTATGTGTATTTTTCCCCTAGGCCTTTGTAGTTATTGGTTTCGAGTATCAGACTTGCGAAAATTTTGATGGTTCCTCAACCATTCCTTATTTTCACACTTCCATATCTGGCGAACGGATTGACGAACTCGAGAATTTCCTATTGCATCTGAAAGCAGAAACCCGCCCGATTACAACGGTGTGTGTATTTTTGCCCTAGGCCATAGTAGTTATTGGATTCGAGTATCAGACTTGCGAAAATTTTGATGGTTTCTCAAGTATTCCTTAACTTCAAACTCACATATCTCGCGAACGCACAGACGAACTCGAGAAATTCCTGTTGCATCCGAAAGCAGAAACTCGCCCGATTACAACGGTATGTGCATTTTTGCCCTAGGCCATAGTATTTATTGTTTTCGAGTATCAGACTTGCGAAAATTTTGAAGGTTTCTCAACCATTCCTTAACTTCAAACTCCCATTTCTCGCGAACGATTGACGAACTCGAGAAATTCCTGTTGCATCTCAAAGTAGAAACTCGCCCGATTACAATGGTATGTGTACTTTTCCCCTAGGCCATTCCGGTGATGCGTTTCTAGCATCACAATTTCGACAATTTTGATGGTTTCTCAACCATTCCTTAACTTCAAACTCCCATATCTCGCGAACGGATTGACGAACTTGAGAAATTCCTGTTGCACGTAGAAGTAGAAACTCGCCCGATTACAACGGTATGTGTATTTTTCCCCTAGGCCTTTGTAGTTATTGGTTTCGAGTATCAGACTTGCGAAAATTTTGATGGTTCCTCAACCATTCCTTATTTTCACACTTCCATATCTCGCGAACGGATTGACGAACTCGAGAATTTCCTATTGCATCTGAAAGCAGAAACCCGCCCGATTACAACGGTATGTGCATTTTTGCCCTAGGCCATAGTAGTTATTGGATTCGAGTATCAGACTTGCGAAAATTTTGATGGTTTCTCAAGCATTCCTTAACTTCAAACTCACATATCTCGCGATCGGATTGACGAACTCGAGAAATTCCTGTTGCATCTGAAAGTAGAAACTCGCCCGATTACAAGGGTATGTGTATTTTTCCCCTTGGCCATTGTAGTTATTGGATTCGCGTATCAGACTTGCGAAAATTTTGATGATTTCTCAACCATTCCTCAACTTCAAACCCCCATATATCGCGAACACATTGACGAACTCGAGAAATTGCTGTTGCATCCGAAAGCAGAAACTCGCCCGATTACAACGGTATGTGCATTTTTGCCCTAGGCCTTAGTATTTATTGTTTTCGAGTATCAGACTTGCGAAAATTTTGAATGTTTCTCAACCATTCCTTAACTTCAAACTCCCATTTCTCGCGAACGATTTGACGAACTCGAGAAATTCCTGTTGCATCTCAAAGTAGAAACTCGCCCGATTACAATGGTATGTGTACTTTTCCCCTAGGCCATTCCGATGATGCGTTTCTAGCATCACAATTTCGACAATTTTGATGGTTTCTCAACCATTCCTTAACTTCAAACTCCCATATCTGGCGAACGGATTGACGAACTCGAGATATTCCTGTTGCATCCGAAAGCAGAAACTCGCCCGATTACAACGGTATGTGCATTTTTGCCCTACGCCATAGTATTTATTGTTTTCGAGTATCAGACTTGCGAAAATTTTGAATGTTTCTCAACCATTCCTTAACTTCAAACTCCCATTTCTCGCGAACGATTTGACGAACTCGAGAAATTCCTGTTGCATCTCAAAGTAGAAACTCGCCCGATTACAATGGTATGTGTACTTTTCCCCTAGGCCATTCCGATGATGCGTTTCTAGCATCACAATTTCGACAATTTTGATGGTTTCTCAACCATTCCTTCACTTCAAACTCCCATATCTGGCGAACGGATTGACGAACTCGAGATATTCCTGTTGCATCCGAAAGCAGAAACTCGCCCGATTACAACGGTATGTGCATTTTTGCCCTACGCCATAGTATTTATTGTTTTCGAGTATCAGACTTGCCAAAATTTTGATGGTTTCTCAACCATTCCTTAACTTCAAACTCCCATATCTCGCGAACGGATTGATAAACTCGAGAAATTCCTGTTGCATGTGAAAGTAGAAAGTCGCCCGATTACAACGGTATGTGTCTTTTTCCCCTAGGCCTTTGAAGTTATTGGTTTCGAGTATCAGAATTGCGAAAATTTTGATGATTTCTCTACCATTCCTTAACTTCAAACTCCCATATCTCGCGAACGCACAGACGAACTCGAGAAATTCCTGTTGTATCTGAAAGTAGAAACTCGCCCGATTACAATGGTGTGTGCACTTTTCCCCTAGGCCATTCCAGTTATTGGTTTCGAGTATCAGACTTGCGAAAATTTTGATGGTTTCTCAATCATTCCTTAACTTCAAACTTCCATATCTCGTGAACGGATTGACGAACTCGAGAATTTCCTATTGCATCTGAAAGCAGAAACTCACCCGATTACAACGGTATGTGTATTTTTGCCCTAGGCCTTTGTAGTTATTGGTTTCGAGTATCAGACTAGCGAAAATTTTGATGGTTTCTCAACCATTCCTGAACTTCAAACTCCCATTTCTCGCGAACGGATTGACGAACTCGAGAAATTCCTGTTGCATGTGGAAGTAGAAACTCGCCCGATTACAACGGTATGTTTATTTTTCCCCTAGGGCTTTGTAGTTATTGGTTTCGAGTATCAGACTTGCGAAAATTGTGATGGTTTCTCAACCATTCCTTAACTTCGAACTCCCATATCTCGCGAACGGATTGACGAACACGAGAAATTCCTGTTGCATCTGAAAGTAGAAACTCGCCTGATTACAACGGTATGTGTATTTTTGTCCTAGGCCATAGTAGTTATTGGATTCGAGTATCTGACATGCGAAAATTTTGATGATTTCTCAACCATTCCTTAACTTCAAACTCCCATATCTCGCGAACGCATTGACCAACTCGAGAAATTCCTCTTGTATCTGAAAGTAGAAACTCGCCCGATTACAATGGTGAGTGTACTTTACCCGTAGACCATTCCAGTTATTGGTTTCGAGTATCAAACCAGCGAAAATTTTGTTGGTTTCTCAACAATTCCTTAGCTTCAAACTCTCATATCTCGCGAACGGATTGACGAACTCGAGAAATTCCTGTTGCATGTGAAAGTAGAAACTCGCCCGATTACAACGGTGTGTGTATTTTTCCCCTAGGCCATTCCAGTTATTGGTTTCGAGTATCAGACCAGCGAAAATTTTGATGGTTTCCCAACCATTCCTTAACTTCAAACTCCCATTCCTCGCGAACGGATTGACGAACTCGAGAAATTCCTATTGCATCTGAAAGCAGAATCTCGCCCGAATACTATGGTGTGTGTACTTTTCCCTTAGGCCATTCCAATTATTCGTTTCTAGCATCATAATTGCGAAAATTTTGATGGTTTCCCAACCATTCCTTAACTTCAAACTCCCATTCCTCGCGAACGGATTGACGAACTCGAGAAATTCCTATTGCATCTGAAAGCAGAATCTCGCCCGAATACTATGGTGTGTGTACTTTTCCCTTAGGCCATTCCAATTATTCGTTTCTAGCATCATAATTGCGAAAATTTTGATGGTTTCCCAACCATTCCTTAACTTCAAACTCCCATTTCTCGCGAACGGATTCCCGAACTCGAGAAATTCCTGTTGCATCTGATAGCAGAAACTCGCCCGATTACAAAGGTATGTGTATTTTTCCCCTAGGCCTTTGTAGTTATTGGTTTCGAGTATCAGACTTTCGAAAATTTTGATGGTTTCTCAACCATTCCTTAACTTCAAACTCCCACATCTCGCGAACGGATTGACGAACTCGAGAAATTCCGGTTGCATCTGAAAGCAGAAACTCGCCCGAATACAATAGTGTGTGTACTTTTCCTCTAGGCCATTCCAGTTATTGGTTTCGAGTATCAGACCAGCGAAAATTTTGATGGTTTCCCAAGCATTCCTTAACTTCAAACTCCCATTTCTCGCGAACGGATTGACGAACTCGAGAAATTCCGGTTGCATCTGAAAGCAGAAACTCGCCCGAATACAATAGTGTGTGTACTTTTCCTCTAGGCCATTCCAGTTATTGGTTTCGAGTATCAGACCAGCGAAAATTTTGACGGTTTCTCAACCATTCCTTAACTTCAATCTCCCATATCTCGCGAACGGATTGACGAACTCGAGAAATTCCTGTTGCATGTGGAAGTAGAAACTCGCCCGATTACAAGGGTATGCGTATTTTTCCCCTAGGCCATAGTAGTTATTGGATTCGAGTTTCAGACCAGCGAAAATTTTGATGGTTTCTCAAGCATTCCTTAACTTCAAACTTCCATATCTCGCGATCGGATTGACGAACTCGAGAAATTCCTGTTGCATCTGAAAGTAGAAACTCGCCCGATTACAATGGTATGCGTATTTTTCCCCTAGGCCTTTCTGGTTATTGGTTTCGAGTATAAGACTTGCGAAAATTTCGATGGTTTCTCAACCATTCCTTAACTTCAAACTCCCATATCTCCCGAACGGATTGACGAACTCGAAAATTTCCTATTGCATATGAAAGCAGAAACTCGCCCGATTACAACAGTGTGTGTGCTTTTCCCCTAGGCCATTCCAGTTGTTGGTTTCGAGAATCAGACTTGCGAAAATTTTGATGGTTTCTAAACCATTCCTTAACTTCAAGCTTCCATATCTCGCGATCGGATTGACGAACTCGAGAAATTCCTATTGCATCTGAAAGCAGAAACTCGACCGATTACAACGGTATGTGTATTTTTCCCCTGGGCATTCCAGTTATTGGTTTCGAGTATCAGACCAGCGAAAATTTTGATTGTTTCTCAACCATTCCTTAACTTCAATCTCCCATATCTCGCGAACGGATTGACGAACTCGAGAAATTCCTGTTGCATGTGGAAGTAGAAATTCGTCCGATTACAACGGTATGCGTATTTTTCCCCTAAGCCATTCCAGTTGTTGGTTTCGAGTATCAGATTTGCAAAAATTTTGATGGTTTCTCAACCATTCCTTAAATTCAAACTCCCATTTCTCGCGAACGGATTGACGAACTCGAGAAATTCCTGTTGCATCTGAAAGTAGAAACCCGCACGATTACAATGGTATGCGTACTTTTCCCCTGGGCCATTGTAGTTATTGGTTTCGAGTATCAGACTTGCGAAAATTTTGATGGTTTCCCAACCATTCCTTAACTTCAAACTCCCATTTCTCGCGAACGGATTGACGAACCCGAGAAATTCCTGTTGCACCTGAAAGCAGAAACTCGCCCGAATACAATGGTGTGTGGACTTTTCCCCCAGGCCATTCCAGTTATTGGTTTCGAGTATCAGACCAGCGAAAATTTTGATGGTTTCTCAATCATTCCTTAACTTCAATCTCCCATATCTCGCGAACGGATTGACGAACTCGAGAAATTCCTGTTGCATGTGGAAGTAGAAACTCGCCCGATTACAACGGTATGCGTATTTTTCCCCTAGTCCTTTCTGATTATTGGTTTCGAGTATCAGACTTGCGAAAATTTCGATGGTTTCTCAACCATTCCTTAACTTCAAACTCCCATATCTCCCGAACGGATTGACGAACTCGAAAATTTCCTATTGCATATGAAAGCAGAAACTCGCCCGATTACAACAGTGTGTGTGCTTTTCCCCTAGGCCATTCCAGTTGTTGGTTTCGAGTATCAGACTTGCGAAAATTTTGATGGTTTCTCAACCATTCCTTAACTTCCATCTCCCATATCTCGCGAACGGATTGACGAACTCGAGAAATTCCTATTGCATGTGGAAGTAGAAACTCGCCCGATTACATCGGTATGCGTATTTTTCCCCTAGGCCTTTGTAGTTATTGGTTTCGAGTATCAGACTTGCGAAAATTTTGATGGTTTCTCAAGCATTCCTTAACTTCCATCTCCCATATCTCGCGAACGGATTGACTAACTCGAGAATTTCCTATTGCATCTGAAAGCAGAAAGTCGACCGATTACAACGATATGTGTATTTTTGCCCTAGGCCATAGTAGTTATTGGTTTCGAGTATCAGACTTGCGGAAATTTTGATGGTTTCTCAACCATTCCTTAACTTCAAACTCCCATATCTCGCGAACGGATTGACGAACTCGAGAATTTCCTGTTGCATCTGAAAGCAGAAACTCGCCCGATTACAATGGTGTGTGTACTTTTCCCTTAGGCCATTCCAGTTATTGATTTCGAGTATCAGACTTGCGAAAATTCTGATGGTTTCTCAATCATTCCTTAACTTCAAACTTCCATATCTCGCGAACGGATTGACGAACTCGAGAATTTCCTATTGCATCTGAAAGCAGAAACTCGCCCGATTACAACGGTATGTATTTTTGGCCTAGGCCATTGTAGTTATTGGTTTCGAGTATCAGACTTGCGGAAATTTTGATGGATTCTCAACCATTCCTTAACTTCAAACTCCCATATCTCGCGAACGGATTGACGAACTCGAGAATTTCCGATTGCATCTGAAAGCAGAAACACGCCCGATTACAACGGTATGTGTATTTTTGCCCTAGGCCATAGTGGTTATTGGTTTGGAGTATCAGACTTGCGATAATTGGGATGGTTTCTCGACCATTCCTTAACTTCAAACTCCCATATCTCGCGAACGGATTGACGAACTCGAGAAATTCCTGTTGCACCTGAAAGTAGAAACACGCCCGATTACAAAGAAATGTGTGTTTTCCCCCTAGGCCTTTGTAGTTATTGGTTTCGAGTATCAGACTTGCGAAAATCTTGATGGTTTCTCAACCATTCCTTAACTTCAAACTCCCATATCTCGCGAACGCATTGACGAACTCGTGAAATTCCTGTTGTATCTGGAAGTAGAAACTCGCCCAATTACAAAGATATGTGTGTTTTCCCCCTAAGCCTTTGTAGTTATTGGTTTCGAGTATCAGACTTACGAAAATTTTGATGGTTTCTCAACCATTCCTTAACTCCAAACACCCATTTCTCGCGAACGGATTGACGAACTCGAGAAATTCCTGCGGCATCTGAATGTAGAAACTCGCCCGATTACAATGGTATGTGTACTTTTCGCCTAGGCGATACCACTTATTGGTTTCGAGTATCAGACTTGCGAAAATTTTGATGGTTTCTCAACCATTCCTTAACTTCAAACTCCCGTATCTCGCGAACGGATTGACGAACTCGAGAAATTCCTGTTGCACCTGAAAGTAGAAACACGCCCGATTACAAAGATATGTCTGTTTCCCCCCTAGGCCGTTGTAGTTATTGGTTTCGAGTATCAGATTTGCGAAAATTTTGATGGTTTCTCAATCATTCCTTAACTTCAAACTTCCATTTCTCGCGAACGGATTGACGAACTCAAGAATTTCCTATTGCATCTGAAAGCTGAAACTCGCCCGATTACAACGGTATGTGTATTTTTGCCCTAGGCCATTGTAGTTACTGGTTTCGAGTATCAGACTTGCGTAAATTTTGATGGTTTCTCAACCATTCCTTTACTTCAAGCTCCCATATCTCGCGAACGGATTGACGAACTCGAGAATTTCCTATTGCATCTGAAAGCAGAAACTCGCCCGATTACAACGGTATGTGTATTTTTGCCGTAGGCCATTGTAGTTACTGGTTTCTTGTATCAGACTTGCGAAAATTTTGATGGTTCCTCAACCATTCTTTAACTTCAAACCTCCATTTCTCGCGAACGGATTGACGAACTCGAGAAATTCCTGTTGTATCTGTAAGTAGAAACTCGCCAGATTACAATGGTGTGTGTACATTTCCCCTAGGCCATGCCAGTTATTGGTTTCGAGTGTCAGACTTGCGAAAATTTTGATGGTTCCTCAACCATTCTTTATCTTCAAACTCCAATATCTCGCGAACGGATTGACGAACTCGAGAAATTCCTGTTGCATCTGAAAGCAGAAACTCGCCCGATTACAATGGTGTGTGTACTTTTCCCTTAGGCCATTCCAGTTATTGATTTCGAGTATCAGACTTGCGAAAATTTTGATGGTTTCTCAATCATTCCTTAACTTCAAACTTCCATATCTCGCGAACGGATTGACGGACTCAAGAATTTCCTATTGCATCTGAAAGCAGAAACTCGCCCGATTACAACGGTATGTGTATTTTTGCCCTAGGCCATTGTAGTTATTGGTTTCGAGTATCAGTCTTGCGAAAATTTTGATGGTTTCTCAACCATTCCTTAACTTCAATCTCCCATATCTCGCGAACGGATTGACGAACTCGAGAAATTCCTGTTGCATGTGGAAGTAGAAACTCGCCCGATTACAACGGTATGCGTATTTTTCCCCTAGGCCTTTCTGGTTATTGGTTTCGTGTATCAGACTTGCGAAAATTTCGATGGTTTCTCAACCATTCCGTAACTTCAAACTCCCATATCTCCCGAACGGATTGACGAACTCGAGAATTTCCTATTGCATATGAAAGCAGAAACTCGCCCGATTAGAACGGTGTATGTGTTTTTCCCCTAGGCCATTCCAGTTGTTGGTTTCGAGTATCAGACCAGCGAAAATTTTGATGGTTTCTCAAGCATTCCTTAACTTTAAACTTCCATATCTCGCGAACGGTTTAACGAACTCGAGAATTTCCTATTGCATCTGAAAGCAGAAACTCGCCCGATTTTAAAGGTATGTGTATTTTTCCCCTAGGCCATTGTAGTTATTGGTTTCGAGTATCAGATTTGCGAAAACTTTAATGGTTTCTCAATCATTCCTTAACATCAAACCTCCATTTCTCGCGAACGGATTGACGAGCTCAAGAATTTCCTATTGCATCTGAAAGCAGAAACTCGCCCGATTACAACGGTATGTGTATTTTTGCCCTAGGCCATAGTGGTTATTGGTTTGGAGTATCAGACTTGCGAAAATTTCGATGGTTTCTCAACCATTCCGTAACTTCAAACTCCCATATCTCCCGAACGGATTGACGTACTCGAGAATTTCCTATTGCATATAAAAAAGCAGAAACTCGCCCGATTACAACGGTGTATGTGTTTTTCCCCTAGGCCATTCCAGTTGTTGGTTTCGAGTATCAGACCAGCGCAAATTTTGATGGTTTCAAAACCATTACTTAACTTCACACTTCCATATCTCGCGATCGGATTGACGAACTCGAGAATTTCCTATTGCATCTGAAAGCAGAAACTCGCCCGATTACAACGGTATGTGTATTTTTGCCCTAGGACATAGTAGTTATTGGTTTCGAGTATCAGACTTGCGAAAATTTTGATGGTTTCTCAACCAATCCTTAACTTCAAAATTCCCATATCTTGCGAACGGATTGACGAACTCGAGAAATTCCTGTTGCATCTGAAAGTAGAAACTCGCCCGATTACAAAGATAAGAGTGTTTTCCCCCTAGGCCTTTGTAGTTAGTGGTTTCGAGTATCAGACTTGCGGAAATCGTGATGGTTTCTCAACCATTCCTTAACTTCACACTTCCATATCTCGCGAACGGATTCACGAACTCGAGAATTTCCTATTGCATCTGAAAGCAGAAACTCGCCCGATTACAACGGTATGTCTATTTTCCCCCTAGGCCATTGTAGTTATTGGTTTCGAGTATCAGACTTGTGAAAATTTTGATAGTTTCTCAACCATTCCTTAACTTCCAACTCCCATATCTCGCGATCGGATTGACGAACTCAAGAATTTCCTATTGCATCTGAAAGCAGAAACTCGCCCGATTACAACGGTATGTGTATTTTTGCCCTAGGCCATAGTTGTTATTGGTTTCGAGTATCAGACTTGCGAAAATTTTGATGGTTTCTCAACCATTCCTTAACTTCAAACTCCCATCTCTCGCGAACGGATTGACGAACTCGAGAAATTCCTGTTGCATCTGAAAGTAGAAACTCGCGCGATTACAAAGATAAGTGTGTTTTCCCCCTAGGCCTTTGTAGTTATTGGTTTCGAGTATCAGACTTGCGAAAATTTTGATGGTTTCTCAACCATTCCTTAACTTCAAACTTCCATATCCCGCGAACGGTCTGACGAACTCGAGAAATTCCTGTTCCATCTGAAAGTAGAAACTCGCCAGATTACAATGGTGTGTGTACATTTCCCCTAGGCCATGCCAGTTATTGGTTTCGAGTATCAGACCAGCGAAAATTTTGATGATTTCTCAACCATTCCTTAACTTCAAACTCCCACATCTCGCGCACGCATTGACGAACTCGTGAAATTCCTGTTGTATCTGGAAGTAGAAACTCGCCCGATTACAATGGTATGTGTCTTTTTCCCCTAGACATTTGTAGTTATTGGTTTCGAGTATCAGACTTGAGAAAATTTTGATGGTTTCTCAACCATTCCTTAACTTCAGACCCCCATTTCTCGCGAACGGATTGACGAACTCGAGAAATTCCTGTTGTATCTGAAAGTAGAAACTCGCCCGATTACAACGGTATGTGTACTTTTCCCCTAGGCCATTCCACTTGTTGGTTTCGAGTATCAGACTTGCGAAAATTTTGATGGTTTCTCAACCATTCCTTAACTTCACACTTCCATATCTCGCGAACGGATTCACGAACTCGAGAAATTCCTGTTGCATCTGAATGTAGAAACTCGCCCGATTACAATGGTATGTCTACTTTTCCCCTAGGCCATTCCACTTATTGGTTTCGAGTATCAGACTTGCGAAAATTTTGATGATTTCTCAACCATTCCTTAACTTCAAACTTGCATATCCCGCGAACGGATTGACGAACTCGAGAAATTCCTGTTGCATCTGAAAGTAGAAACTCGCCCGATTACAACCGTATGTGTACTTTCCCCTAGGCCATTCCACTTGTTGGTTTCGAGTATCAGACTTGCGAAAATTTTGATGGTTTCTCAACCATTCCTTAACTTCACACTTCCACATCTCGCGATCGGATTGACGAACTCGAGAAATTCCTGTTGCATCTGAAAGTAGAAACTCGCGCGATTACAAAGATATGTGTGTTTTCCCCCTAGGCCTTTGTAGTTATTTGTTTCGAGTATCAGACATGCGAAAATTTTGATGGTTTCTCAACCATTCCTTAACTTCGAACTTCCATATCCCGCGAACGGATTGACGAACTCGAGAAATTCCTGTTGCATCTGAATGTAGAAACTCGCCCGATTACAATTGTATGTCTACTTTTCCCCTAGGCCATTCCACTTATTGGTTTCGAGTATCAGACTTGCGAAAATTTTGATGATTTCTCAACCATTCCTTAACTTCAAACTTTCATATCCCGCGAACGGATTGACGAACTCGAGAAATTCCTGTTGCATCTGAAAGTAGAAACTCGCCCGATTACAACGGTATGTGTACTTTTCCCCTAGGCCATTCCACTTGTTGGTTTCGAGTATCAGACTTGCGAAAATTTTGATGGTTTCTCAACCATTCCTTAACTTCACACTTCCATATCTCGCGAACGGATTGACGAACTCGAGAATTTCCTATTGCATCTGAAAGCAGAAACTCGCCCGATTACAACGGTATATGTATTTTCCCCCTAAGCCATTGCAGTTATTGGTTTCGGGTATCAGACTTGCGAAAATTTTGATAGTTTCTCAACCATTACATAACTTCCAACTCCCATATCTCGCGATCGGATTGACGAACTCGAGAATTTCCTATTGCATCTGAAAGCAGAAACTCGCCCGATTACAACGGTATGTGTATTTTTGCCCTAGGCCATAGTAGTTATTGGTTTCGAGTATCAGACTTGCGAAAATTTTGATGGTTTCTCAACCATTCCTTAACTTCAAAATTCCCATATCTCGCGAACGGATTGACGAACTCGAGAAATTCCTGTTCCATCTGAAAGTAGAAACTCGCCAGATTACAATGGTGTGTGTACATTTCCCCTAGGCCATGCCAGTTATTGGTTTCGAGTATCAGACCAGCGAAAATTTTGATGATTTCTCAACCATTCCTTAACTTCAAACTCCCACATCTCGCGCACGCATTGACGAACTCGTGAAATTCCTGTTGTATCTGGAAGTAGAAACTCGCCCGATTACAATGGTATGTGTCTTTTTCCCCTAGACATTTGTAGTTATTGGTTTCGAGTATCAGACTTGAGAAAATTTTGATGGTTTCTCAACCATTCCTTAACTTCAGACCCCCATTTCTCGCGAACGGATTGACGAACTCGAGAAATTCCTGTTGTGTCTTAAAGTAGAAACTCGCCCGATTACAATGGTGTGTGTACTTTTCCCCTAGGCCATTCCAGTTATTGGTTTCGAGTATCAGACCAGCGAAAATTTTGATGGTTTCTCAACCATTCCTTAACTTCACACTCCCATATCTCGCGAACGGATTGACGAACTCGAGAATTTCCTATTGCATCTGAAAGCAGAAACTCGCCCGATTACAACGGTGTGTGTACTTTTCCCCTAGGCCATTCCAGTTGTTGGTTTCAAGTATCAGACCAGCGAAAATTTTGATGATTTCTCAACCATTCCTTAACTTCAAACTCCCATATTTCGCGAACGGATTGACGAACTCGAGAAATTCCTGTTGCACCTGAAAGTAGAAACTCGCCCGATTACAACGGTATGTGTATTTTTCCCCTAGGCCATTGTAGTTATTGGTTTCGAGTATCAGACTTGCGAAAATTTTGATGGTTTCTCAACCATTCCTTAACTCCAAACACCCATTTCTCGCGAACGGATTGACGAACTCGAGAAATTCCTGTTGCATCTGAAAGTATAATAGAAACTCGCCCGATTACAAAGATATGTGTGTTTTCCCCTAGACATTTGCAGTTATTGGTTTCGAGTATCAGACTTGAGAAAATTTTGATGGTTTCTCAACCATTCCTTAACTTCAGACCCCCATTTCTCGCGAACGGATTGACGAACTCGAGAAATTCCTGTTGTATCTTAAAGTAGAAACTTGCCCGATTACAATGGTGTCTGTACTTTTCCCCTAGGCCATTCCAGTTATTGGTTTCGAGTATCAGACCAGCGAAAATTTTGATGGTTTCTCAACCATTCCTTAACTTCAAACTCCCATATCTCGCGAACGGATTGATGAACTCGAGAAATTCCTATTGCATCTGAAAGCAGAAACTCGTCCGAATACTATGGTGTGTGCACTTTTCCCCTGGGCCATTCCAGTTATTGGTTTCGTGTATCAGACCAGCCAAAATTTTGATGGTTTCTCAACCATTCCTTAACTTCAAACTCCCATATCTCGCGAACGGATTGACGAACTCGAGAAATTCCTGTTGCATCTGAGAGTAGAAACTCGCCCGATTACAACGGTATGTGTATTTTTCCCCTAGGCCTCTGTAGTTATTGGTTTCGAATATCAGACCAGCGAAAACTTTGATGGTTTCTCAACCATTCCTTAACTTTACACTCCCATATCTCGCGAACGGATTGACGAACTCGAGAATTTCCTATTGCATCTGAAAGCAGAAACTCGCCCGATTACAACGGTGTGTGTACTTTTCCCCTAGGCCATTCCAGTTGTTGGTTTCAAGTATCAGACCAGCGAAAATTTTGATGATTTCTCAACCATTCCTTAACTTCAAACTCCCACATCTCGCGAACGCATTGACGAACTCGTGAAATTCCTGTTGTATCTGGAAGCAGAAACTCGCCCGATTACAATGGTATGTGTATTTTTCCCCTAGGCCATTGTAGTTATTGGTTTCGTGTATCAGACTTGTGAAAATTTTGATAGTTTCTCAACCATTCCTTAACTTCAGACCCCCATTTCTCGCGAACGGATTGACGAACTCGAGAAATTCCTGTTGTATCTGAAAGTAGAATCTCGCCCGATTACAATGGTGTTTGTACTTTTCCCCTAGACCATTCCAGTTATTCGTTTCTAGCATCAGAATTGCGGAAATTTTGATGGTTTCTCAACCATTCCTTAACTCCGAACACCCATTTCTCGCGAACGGATTGACGAACTCGAGAAATTCCTGTTGCATCTGAATGTAGAAACTCGCCCGATTACAATGGTATGTGTACTTTTCCCCTAGGCCATTCCACTTATTGGTTTCGAGTATCAGACCAGCGAAAATTTTGATGGTTTCTCAACCATTCCTTAACTTCAGCCCCCATTTCTCGCGAACGGATTGACGAACTCGAGAAATTCCTGTTGTATCTGAAAGTAGAAACTCGCCCGATTACAAGGATATGTGTGTTTTTCCCCTATGCCTTTGTAGGTATTGGTTTCGGGTATCAGACTTGCGAAAATTTTAATGGCTTCTCAACCATTCCTTAACTTCAAACTCGCGTATTTCGCGAACGGATTGACGAACTCGAGAAATTCCTGTTGCATCTGAAAGCAGAAACTCGCCCGATTACAACGGTATGTGTTTTTTTGCCATAGGCCATATTGGTTATTGGTTTCGAGTATCAGACTTGCGACAATTTTGATGGTTTCTCAACCATTCCGTAACTTCAAACTCCCATATCTCGCGAACGGATTGATGAACTCGAGAAATTCGTGTTGCATTTGAAAGTAGAAACTGGCCCGATTAAAATGTTGTGTGTACTTTTACCCTAGGCCATTCCAGTTATTGGTTTCGAGTATCCGACTTGCGAAAATTTTGATGGTTTCTCAACCATTCCTTAACTTCAAACTCCCATATCTCGCGAACGGATTGACGAGCTCGAGAAATTCCTCTTGCATCTGAAAGTATAAACTCGCCCGATTACAAAGGTATGTGTATTTTTCCCCTAGGGCTTTGTTGTTATTGGTTTCGAGTATCAGGCTTGCGAAAATTTTGATGGTTTCTCAAGCATTCCTTAACTTCAAACTCCCATATCTCGCGAACGGATTGACGAACTCGATTATTTCCTGTTGCATCTGAAAGTAGAAACTCGCCCGATTACAAAGGTAGGTGTATTTTTCCCCTAGGGCTTTGTAGTTATTGGTTTTGAGTATCAGACTTGCGACAATTTTGGATTCTCAAACATTCCTTAAGTTCAAACTCCCATATCTCGCGAACGGATTGACGAACTCGATTATTTCCTGTTGCATCTGAAAGCAGAAACTCGCCCGGTTACAACGGTATGTGCATTTTTGCCCGAGGCCATAGTAGTTATTGGTTTCGAGTATCAGACTCGCGAAAATTTTGATGGTTTCTCATCCATTCCTTAACTTCAAACTCCCATTTCTCGCGAACGGATTTACGAACTCGAGAAATTCCTGTTGCATCTCAAAGTAGAAACTCGCCCGATTACAATGGTGTGTGTACTTTTCCCCTAGGTCATTCCAGTTATTCGTTTCTAGGATCAGAATTGCGAAAACTTTGATGGTTTCTCAACCATTCTTTAACTTCAAACTCCCATATCTCGCGAACGGATTGACGAATTCGACAAATTCCAGTTGCATCTGAAAGTAGAAACTCGCCCGATTACAAAGGTATGTGTGTTTTTGCCCGAGGCAATAGTAGTTATTGGTTTCGAGTATCAGATTTGCGAAAATTTTGATGGTTTCTCAACCATTCCTTAACTTCAAACTCCGATACCACGCGATCGGATTGGCGAACTCGAGATGTTCCTGTTGCATCTGAAAGTAGAAACTTGCCCGATTACAAAGGTATGGGTATTTTTGCCCTAGGCCTTTGTAGTTATTGGTTTCGAGTATCAGACTTGCGAAAATTTTGATGGTTTCTCAAGCATTCCTTAACTTCAAACTCCCATATCTCGCGAACGGATTTACGAACTCGAGAAGTTCCTGTTGCATCTGAAAGTAGAATCTCGCCCGATTACAATGGTATGTGTACTTTTCCCCTAGGCCATTCCAGTTATTGGTTTCGAGTATCAGACTTGCGATAATTTTGATGGTTTCTCAACCATTCCTTAACTTCACAGTTACATATCTCGCGAACAGATTGACGAACTCGAAAATTTCCTATTGCATCTTAAAGCAGCCACTCGCCCGGTTACAACGGTGTGTGCATTTTTGCCCTAGGCCATACTAGTCATTGGTTTCGAGTATCAGACTTGCGAAAATTTTGATTGTTTCTCAACCATTCCTTAACTTCAAACTCCCATATCTCGCGAACGGATTGACGAACTCGAGAAATTCCTGTTGCATCTGAAAGTAGAAACTCGACCGATTACAACGGTATGTGCGTCTTTCCCCTAGACCATTGTAGTTATTGGTTTCGAGTATCAGACTTGCGAAAATTTTGATGGTTTCTCAAGCTTTCCTTAACTTCAAACTCCCATCTCTCGCGAACGGATTGACGAACTCGGGAAATTCCTGTTGCATCTGAAAGTAGAAACTCGCCCGATTACAATGGTGTGTGTACTTTTCCCCTAGGCCATTCCAGTTATTGGTTTCGAGTATCAGTCTTGCGATAATTTTGATGGTTTCTCAACCATTACTTAACTTCACGCTTACATATCTCGCGAACGGATTGACGAACTCGAGAATTTCCTATTGCATCTGAAAGCAGAAACTCGCCCGGTTTCAACGGTATGTGCATTTTTGCCCTAGGCCATAGTAGTTATTTGTTTCGAGTATCAGAATTGCGAAAATTTTGATGGTTTCTCAACCATTCCTTAATTTCAAACTCCAATATCTCGCGAACGCATTGACGACCTCGAGAAATTCCTGTTGCATCTGAAAGTAGAAGCTCGCCCGATTACAATGGTGTGTGTGCTTTTCCCCTAGGCCATTCCAGTTATTGGTTTCGAGTATCAGACTTGCGAAAATTTTGATGGTTTCTCAACCATTCCTTAACTTCAAACTCCCATATCTCGCGAACGGATTGACGAACTCGAGAAATTCCTGTTGCATCTGAAAATAGAAACTCGCCCGATTACAACGGTATGTGCGTTTTTCCCCTAGGCCATTGTAGTTATTGGTTTCGAGTATCAGACTTGCGAAAATTTTGATGGTTTCTCAAGCTTTCCTTAACTTCAAACTCCCATTTCTCGCGAACGGATTGACGAACTCGAGAAGTTCCTGTTGCATCTGAAAGTAGAAACTCGCCCGATTACAATGGTATGTGTACTTTTCCCCTAGGCCATTCCAGTTATTGGTTCGGAGTATCAGACTCGCGATAATTTTGATGGTTTCTCAACCATTCCTTAACTTCACACTTACACATCTCGCGAACGGATTGACGAACTCGAAAATTTCCTATTGCATCTGAAAGCAGAAACTCGCCCGGTTACAACGGTATGTGCATTTTTGCCCTAGGCCATAGTAGTCATTGGTTTCGAGTATCAGACTTGCGAAAATTTTGATGGTTTCTCAACCATTCCTTAATTTCAAACTCCCATATCTCGCGAACGGATTGACGAACTAGAGAAATTCGTGTTGCATTTGAAAGTAGAAACTGGCCCGATTAAAATGTTGTGTGTACTTTTCCTCTAGGCCGATCCAGTTATTGGTTTCAAGTATCAGATTTGCGAAAATTTTGATGGTTTCTCAACCATTCCTTAACTTCAAACTCCCATATCTCGCGAACGGATTGACGAACTCGAGAAATTCCTGTTGCATCTAAAAGAAGAAACTCGCCCGATTACAACGGTATGTGTATTTTTGCTCTGGGCCATAGTAGTTATTGGTTTCGAGTATCAGACTTGCGAAAATTCTGATGGTTTCTCAACCATTCCTTAACTTCAAACTCCCATATCTCGCGAACGGATTGACGAGCTCGAGAAATTCCTGTTGCATCTGAAAGTTTAAACTCGCCCTATTACAAAGGTATGTGTATTTTTCCCCTAGGGCTTTGTTGTTATTGGTGTCGAGTATCAGACTTGCGAAAATTGTGATGGTTTCTCAACCATTCCTTAACTTCAAACTCCCATATCTCGCGAACGGATTGACGAACTCGAGAAATTCGTGTTGCATTTGAAAGTAGAAACTGGCCCGATTAAAATGTTGTGTGTACTTTTCCCCTAGGCCGATCCAGTTATTGGTTTCGAGTATCAGATTTGCGAAAATTTTGATGGTTTCTCAACCATTCCTTAACTTCAAACTCCCATATCTCGCGAACGGATTTACGAACTCGAGAAATTCCGGTTGTATCTGGAAGAAGAAACTCTCCCGATTATACCGGTATGCGTATTTTTCCCCTAAGCCTTTGAAGTTGTTGGTTTCGAGTATCAGACTTGCAAAAATTTGGATGGTTTCGCAACCATTCCTTAACATCAAACTCCCATATCTCGCGAACGGATTGACGAACTCGAGAAATTCCTGCTGCATCTGAAAGTAGAAACTCTCCCCATTACAATGGTGTGCGTACTTTTCGCATAGACCATTCCAGTTATTGGTGTCGAGTATCAGACTTGCGAAAATTGTGATGGTTTCTCAACCATTCCTTAACTTCAAACTCCCATATCTCGCGTACGGATTGACGAGCTCGAGAAATTCCTGTTGCAGCTGAACGTATAAACTCGCCCGATTACAAAGGTATGTGTATTTTTTCCCCAGGGCTGTAGTTATTGGTTTCGAGTATCAGACTTGCGAAAATTATGATGGTTTCTCAACCATTCCTTAACTTCAAACTCCCATATCTCGCGAACGGATTGACGGACTCGAGAAATTCATATTGCATCTGAAAGTAGAAACTCGCCCGATTTCAAAGGTATGTGCATTATTCCCCTAGGCCATGGTAGTTATTGGTTTCGAGTATCAGACTTGCGAAATTTGTGATGGTTTCTCAACCATTCCGTAACTTCATACTCCCATATCTCGCGAACGGATGGACGGACTCGAGAAATTCCTGTTGCATCTGAAAGCAGAAACTCGTCCGATTACAACGGTATTTGTATTTTTGCCCTAGGCCATAGTAGCTATTGGTTTCGAGTATCAGAATTGCGAAAATTTTGATGGTTTCCCAACCATTCCTTAACTTCAAACTCCCATATCTCGCGAACGGATTGACGAACTCGACAAATTCCGGTTGCATCTGGAAGTAGGAACTCTCCCGATTACAACGGTATGTGTATTTTTCCCCTAGGCCATAGTAGTTATTGGTTTCGGGTATCAGACTTGCGAAAATTTTGATGGTTTCTCAACCGTTCCTTAACTTCAAACTCCCATATCTCGCGAACGGATTGACGAGCTCGAGAAATTCCTGTTGCATCTGAAAGTAGAAACTCGCCCGATTGCAAAGGTATGTGTATTTTTCCCCTATGCCTTTGTAGTTATTGGTTTCGAGTATCAGACTTGCGACAATTTTGATGGTTTCTCAACCATTCCTTAACTTCGAATTCCCATATTTCGCGAACGGATTGACGAGCTCGAGAAACTCCTGTTGCATCTGAAAGTATAAACTCGCCCGATTACAAAGGTATGTGTATTTTTCCCCTAGGGCTTTGTAGTTATTGGTTTCGAGTATCAGACTTGCGAAAATTTAATGGTTTCTCAACCATTCCTTAACTTCAAACTCCCATATCTCGCGAACGGATTGACGAACTCGAGAAATTCATGTTGCATCTGAAACCAGAAACTTCTCCGATTACAACGGTATGTGTATTTTTGCTCTGGGCCATAGTAGTTATTGGTTTCGAGTATCAGACTTGCGAAAATTCTGATGGTTTCTCAACCATTCCTTAACTTCAAAGTCCCATATCTCGCGAACGGATTGACGAGCTCGAGAAATTCTTGTTGCATCTGAAAGTATAAACTCGCCCTATTACAAAGGTATGTGTATTTTTCCCCTAGGGCTTTGTTGTTATTGGTTTCGAGTATCAGACTTGCGAAAATTGTGATGGTTTCTCAACCATTCCTTAACTTCAAACTCCCATATCTCGCGAACGGATTTACAAACTCGAGAAATTCCTGTTGCATCTGAAAGTAGAAACTCGCCCCATTACAATGGTGTGTGTACTTTTCCCCTAGGCCATTCCAGTTATTGGTTTCGTGTATCAGTTTTGCGAAAATTTTGATGGTTTCTCAAGCATTCCTTAACTTCAAACTCCCATATCTCGCGAACGGATTGACGAACTCGATTATTTCCTGTTGCTTCTGAAAGTAGAAAGTCGACCGATTACAATCGTGTGTGTACTTTTTCCCTAGGTGATTCCAGTTATTTATTTCTAGCATCAGAATTGCGAAAATTTTTATGGTTTCTCAAACATTCCTTAACTTCAAACTCCCATATCTCGCGAACGGTTTGACGAACTCGAGAAATTCCTGTTGCATCTGAATGTAGACACTAGCCCGGTTACAATGGTATGTGTACTTTTCCCCTAGGCCATTCCAGTTATTGGTTTCGAGTATCACACTTGCGAAAATTTTGATGGTTTATCAACCATTCCTTAACTTCAAACTCCCATATCTTGCGAACGGATTGACGAACTCGAGAAATTCCTGCTGCATCTGAAAGTAGAAACTCTCCCCATTACAATGGTATGTGTACTTTTCCCCTAGGCCATTCCAGTTATTGGTTTCGAGTATCACACTTGCGAAAATTTTGATGGTTTCTCAACCATTCCTTACCTTCAAACTCCCATATCTCGCGAACGGATTGACGAACTCGAGAAATTCCTGTTGCATTTGAAAGTAGAAACTGGCCCGATTAAAATGTTGTGTGTACTTTTCCCCTACGCCGATCCAGTTATTGGTTTCGAGTATCAGATTTGCGAAAATTTTGATGGTTTCTCAACCATTCCTTAACTTCAAACTCCCATATCTCGCGAACGGATTTACGAACTCGAGAAATTCCGGTTGTATCTGGAAGAAGAAACTCTCCCGATTATACCGGTATGCGTATTTTTCCCCTAAGCCTTTGAAGTTGTTGGTTTCGAGTATCAGACTTGCAAAAATTTGGATGGTTTCGCAACCATTCCTTAACATCAAACTCCCATATCTCGCGAACGGATTGACGAACTCGAGAAATTCCTGCTGCATCTGAAAGTAGAAACTCTCCCCATTACAATGGTGTGCGTACTTTTCGCCTAGGCCATTCCAGTTATTGGTTACGAGTATCAGACTTGCGAAAATTTTGATGGTTTCTCAACCGTTCCTTAATTTCAAACTCCCATATCTCGCGAACGGAGTGACGAGCTCGAGAAATTCCTGTTGTATCTGAAAGTAGAAACTCGCCCGATTACAAAGGTATGTGTATTTTTGCCCTAGGCCATAGTAGTTATTGGTTTCGAATATCAGACTTGCGAAAATATTGATGGTTTGTCAACCATTCGTTAACTCCAAACTCCCATATTTCGCGAACGGATTGACGAATCCGAAATATTTCTGTTGCATCTGGAAATAGAAACTCTCCCGATTACAACGCTATGTGTATTTTTCCCCTAGGCCATAGTAGTTATTGGTTTCGAGTATCAGACTTGCGAAAATTTTGATGGTTTCTCAACCACTCCTTAACTTCAAACTCCCATATCTCGCGAACGGATTGACGAAAACGAGAAATTCCGGTTGTATCTGGAAGAAGAAACTCTCCCGATTACACCGGTATGCGTATTTTTCCCCTAAGCCTTTGAAGTTGTTGGTTTCGAGTATCAGACTCGCAAAAATTTGGATGGTTTCTCAACCATTCCTTAACTTCAAAGTCACATGTCTCGCGAAGGGATTGACGAACTCGAGAAATTCCTGTTGCATCTGAATGTAGTAACCCGCCCGATTACAATGGTGAGTGTACTTTTCCCCTAGGCCGTTCCAGTTCTTGGTTTCGAGTATCAGACTTGCGAAAATTTTGATAGTTTCTCAACCATTCCTTAACTTCAAACTCCCATATCTCGCGTACGGATTGACGAGCTCGAGAAATTCCTGTTGCAGCTGAACGTATAAACTCGCCCGATTACAAAGGTATGTGTATTTTTTCCCCAGGGCTGTAGTTATTGGTTTCGAGTATCAGACTTGCGAAAATTATGATGGTTTCTCAACCATTCCTTAACTTCAAACTCCCATATCTCGCGAACGGATTGACGGACTCGAGAAATTCATATTGCATCTGAAAGTAGAAACTCGCCCGATTTCAAAGGTATGTGCATTATTCCCCTAGGCCATGGTAGTTATTGGTTTCGAGTATCAGACTTGCGAAATTTGTGATGGTTTCTCAACCATTCCGTAACTTCATACTCCCATATCTCGCGAACGGATGGACGGACTCGAGAAATTCCTGTTGCATCTGAAAGTAGAAACTCGACCGATTACAATGGTGTGTGTACTTTTCGCCTACGCCATTCCAGTTATTGGTTTCGAGTATCAGACTTGCGAAAATTTTGATAGTTTCTCAACCGTTCCTTAATTTCAAACTCCCATATCTCGCGAACGGACTGACGAACTCGAGAAATTCCTGTTGCATCTGAAAGTAGAAACTCGGCCCATTACAGTGGTTTGTGTACTTTTCGCCTAGGCCATTCCAGTTATTGGTTACGAGTATCAGACTTGCGAAAATTTTGATGGTTTCTCAACCGTTCCTTAATTTCAAACTCCCATATCTCGCGAACGGAGTGACGAGCTCGAGAAATTCCTGTTGTATCTGAAAGTAGAAACTCGCCCGATTACAAAGGTATGTGTATTTTTGCCCTAGGCCATAGTAGTTATTGGTTTCGAATATCAGACTTGCGAAAATATTGATGGTTTGTCAACCATTCGTTAACTCCAAACTCCCATATTTCGCGAACGGATTGACGAATCCGAAATATTTCTGTTGCATCTGGAAATAGAAACTCTCCCGATTACAACGCTATGTGTATTTTTCCCCTAGGCCATAGTAGTTATTGGTTTCGAGTATCAGACTTGCGAAAATTTTGATGGTTTCTCAACCATTCCTTAACTTCAAACTCCCATATCTCGCGAACGGATTGACGAAAACGAGAAATTCCGGTTGTATCTGGAAGAAGAAACTCTCCCGATTACACCGGTATGCGTATTTTTCCCCTAAGCCTTTGAAGTTGTTGGTTTCGAGTATCAGACTCGCAAAAATTTGGATGGTTTCTCAACCATTCCTTAACTTCAAAGTCACATGTCTCGCGAAGGGATTGACGAACTCGAGAAATTCCTGTTGCATCTGAATGTAGTAACCCGCCCGATTACAATGGTGAGTGTACTTTTCCCCTAGGCTGTTCCAGTTCTTGGTTTCGAGTATCAGACTTGCGAAAATTTTGATAGTTTCTCAACCATTCCTTAACTTCAAACTCCCATATCTCGCGTACGGATTGACGAGCTCGAGAAATTCCTGTTGCAGCTGAACGTATAAACTCGCCCGATTACAAAGGTATGTGTATTTTTTCCCCAGGGCTGTAGTTATTGGTTTCGAGTATCAGACTTGCGAAAATTATGATGGTTTCTCAACCATTCCTTAACTTCAAACTCCCATATCTCGCGAACGGATTGACGGACTCGAGAAATTCATATTGCATCTGAAAGTAGAAACTCGCCCGATTTCAAAGGTATGTGCATTATTCCCCTAGGCCATGGTAGTTATTGGTTTCGAGTATCAGACTTGCGAAATTTGTGATGGTTTCTCAACCATTCCGTAACTTCATACTCCCATATCTCGCGAACGGATGGACGGACTCGAGAAATTCCTGTTGCATCTGAAAGCAGAAACTCGTCCGATTACAACGGTATTTGTATTTTTGCCCTAGGCCATAGTAGCTATTGGTTTCGAGTATCAGACTTGCGAAAATTTTGATGGTTTCTCAACCGTTCCTTAACTTCAAACTCCCATATCTCGCGAACGGATTGACGAACTTGATTATTTCCTGTTGCTTCTGAAAGTAGAAAGTCGACCGATTACAATCGTGTGTGTACTTTATCCCTAGGTCATTCCAGTTATTCGTTTCTAGAATCAGAATTGCGAAAATTTTGATGGTTTCTCAACCGTTCCTTAACTTCAAACTCCCATATCTCGCGAACGGATTGACGAGGTCGAGAAATTCCTGTTGCATCTGAAAGTAGAAACTCGCCCGATTGCAAAGGTATGTGTATTTTTCCCCTATGCCTTTGTAGTTATTGGTTTCGAGTATTTAGACTTGCGACAATTTTGATGGTTTCTCAAGCATTCCTTAACTTCAAACTCCCATATCTCGCGAACGGATTGACGAACTCGATTATTTCCTGTTGCATCTGAAAGTAGAAACTCGGCCGATTACAATGGTGTGCGTACTTTTCCCCTAGGTCATTCCTGTTATTCGTTTCTAGCATCAGAATTGCGAAAATTTTGATGGTTTCTCAACCATTCCTTAACATCAAACTCCCATATCTCGCGAACGGATTGACGAAATCGAGAAATTCCGGTTGCATCTGGAAGAAGAAACTCTCCCGATGACAATGGCATGTGTATTTTTCCCCTAAGCCTTTGTAGTTATTGGTTTCGAGTATCAGACTTGCGAAAATTTTGATGGTTTCTCAACCGTTCCTTAACTTCAAACTCCCATATCTCGCGAACGGATTGACGAGCTCGAGAAATTCCTGTTGCATCTGAAAGTAGAGACTCGCCCGATTGCAAAGGTATGTGTATTTCTCCCCTATGCCTTTGTAGTTATTGGTTTCGAGTATCAGACTTGCGACAATTTTGATGGTCTCTCAACCATTCCTTAACTTCAAACTCCCATATTTCGCGAACGGATTGACGAGCTCGAGAAATTCCTGTTGCATCTGAAAGTATAAACTCGCCCGATTACAAAGGTATGTGTACTTTTCCCCTAGGGCTTTGTAGTTATTGGTTTAGAGTATCAGACTTGCGAAAATTTAATGGTTTCTCAAACATTCCTTAACTTCAAACTCCCATATCTCGCGAACGGATTGACGAACTTGAGAAATTCCTGTTGCATCTGAAACCAGAAACTCGTCCGATTACAACGGTATGTGTATTTTTGCCCTAGGCCATAGTAGTTATTGGTTTCGAGTATCAGACTTGCGAAAATTTAGATGGTTTCTCAACCATTCTTCAACTTCAAACTTCGATACCTCGCGAACGGATTGGCGAACTCGAGAAGTTTCTGTCGCCTCTGAAAGTAGATACCTGCACGATTACAATGGTGTGTGTACTTTTCCCCTAGGTCAATCCAGTTATTCGTTTCTAGCATCAGAATTGCGAAAATTTTGATGGTTTCTCAACCATTCCTTAACTTCAAACTCCCATATCTCGCGAACGGATTGACGAACTTGATTATTTCCTGTTGCTTCTGAAAGTAGAAAGTCGACTGATTACAATCGTGTTTGTACTTTATCCCTAGGTCATTCCAGTTATTCGTTTCTAGCATCAGAATTGCGAAAATTTTGATGGTTTCTCAACCATTCCTTAACTGCAAACTCCCATATCTCGCGAAAGGATTGACGAAATCGAGAAATTCCTGTTGCATCTGAAAGTAGAAACTAGCCCGATTACAAAGGTATGTGTATTTTTCCCCTAGGCCATAGTAGATATTGGTTTCGAGTATCAGACTTCCGAAAATTGTGATGGTCTCACAACCATTCCTTAACTTCAAACTCCCATATCTCGCGAACGGATTGACGAACTCAAGATATTCCTGTTGCATATGAAACCAGAAACTCGTCCGATTACAACGGTATGTGTATTTTTCCCCTAGGCCTTTGTAGTTATTGGTTGCCAGTATCAGACTTGCGAAAATTTTGATGGTTTCTCAAGCATTCTTTAACTTCAAACTCCCATATCTCGCGAACGGATTGACGAACTCGATTATTTCCTGTTGCATCTGAAAGTAGAAACTCGACCGATTACAATGGTGTGTGTACTTTTCGCCTACGCCATTCCAGTTATTGGTTTCGAGTATCAGACTTGCGAAAATTTTGATAGTTTCTCAACCGTTCCTTAATTTCAAACTCCCATATCTCGCGAACGGATTGACGAACTCGAGAAATTCCTGTTGCATCTGAAAGTAGAAACTCGGCCCATTACAGTGGTTTGTGTACCTTTCGCCTAGGCCATTCCAGTTATTGGTTTCGAGTATCAGACTTGCGAAAATTTTGATAGTTTCTCCACCGTTCCATAATTTCAAACTCCCATATCTCGCGAACGGATTCACGAACTCGATTATTTCCTGTTGCATCTGAAAGTAGAAACTCGACCGATTACAATGGTGTGCGCACTTTTCCCCTAGGTCATTACTGTTATTCGTTTCTAGCATCAGAATTGCGAAAATTTTGATGGTTTCTCAACCATTCCTTAACTTCAAACTCCCATATCTCGCGAACGGATTGACGAACTCGAGAAATTCCTGTTGCATCTGAAACCAGAAACTCGTCCTATTACAACGGTATGTGTATTTTTGACCTAGGCCATAGTAGTTATTGGTTTCGAGTGTCAGACTTCCGAAAATTGTGATGGTCTCACAACCATTCCTTAACTTCAAACTCCCATATCTCGCGATCGGATTGACGAACTCAAGAAATTCCTGTTGCATCTGAAACCAGAAACTCGTCCGATTACAACGCTATGTGTATTTTTCCCCTATGCCTTTGTAGTTATTGGTTTGGAGTATCAGACTTGCGAAAATTTTGATGGTTTCTCAAGCATTCCTTAACTTCAAACTCCCATATCTCGCGAACGGATTGACGAACTCGATTATTTCCTGTTGCATCTGAAAGTAGAAACTCGACCGATTACAATGGTGTGCGCACTTTTCCCCTAGGTCATTCCTGTTATTCGTTTCTAGCATCAGAATTGCGAAAATTTTGAAGGTTTCTCAACCATTCCTTAATTTCGAACTCCCATATCTCGCGAACGGATTGACGAACTCGAGAAATTCCTGTTGCATTTGAAAGTAGAAACTCGCCCGATTACAACGGTATGAATATTTATGCCCTAAGCCATTCTAGTTATTCGTTTCTGGCATCAGACTTGCGACAATTTTTATGGTTTCTCAACCATTCCTTAACTTCAAACTCCCATATCTCGCGAACGGATTGACGAACTCGGGAAATTCCTGTTGCATCTGAAAGTAGAAATTCGCCCCATTACAATGGTGTGTGTACCTTTCGCCTAGGCCATTACAGTTATTGGTTTCGAGTATCAGACTTGCGAAAATTTCGATGGTTTCTCAACCGTTCCTTAATTTCAAACTCCCATATCTCGCGAACGTATTCACGAACTCGAGGAATTCCTGTTGCATCTGAAACCAGAAACTCGTCCAATTACAACGGTATGTGTATTTTTGCCCTAGGCCATAGTAGTTATTGGTTTCGAGTATCAGACTTGCGAAAATTTCGATGGTTTCTCAACCATTCCTTAATTTCAAACTCCCATATCTCGCGAACGGATGACGAACTAGAGAAATTCCTGTTGCATCTGAAAGTAGAAATTCGACCCATTACAATGGTGTGTGTACTTTTCGCCTAGGCCATGGTAGTTATTGGTTTCGAGTATCAGACTTGCGAACATTGTGATGGTTTCTCAACCATTCCTTAACTTCAAACTCCCATATGTCGCGAACGGATTGACGAACACGAGAAATTCCGTTTGGATCTGGAAGAAGAAACTCTCCGGATTACAACGGCATGGGTATTTTTCCCCTAAGCCTTTGTAGTTATTGGTTTCGAGTATCAGACTTGCGAAAATTTTGATGGTTTCTCAACCGTTCCTTAACTTCATGCTCCCATATCTCGCGAACGGATTGACGAGCTCGAGAAATTCCTGTTGCATCTGAAAGTAGAAACTCGCCCGATTGCAAAGGTATGTGTATTTTTCCCCTATACCTTTGTAGTTATTGGTTTCGAGTATCAGACTTGCGACAACTTTGATGGTTTCTCAACCGTTCCTTAACTTCAAACTCCCATATTTCGCGAACGGATTGACGAGCTCGAGAAATTCCTGTTGCATCTGAAAGTATAAACTCGCCCGATTACAAAGGTATGTGTATTTTTCCCCTAGGGCTTTGTAGTTAATGGTTTCGAGTATCAGACTTGCGAAAATGTAATGGTTTCTCAACCATTCCTTAACTTCAAACTCCCATATCTCGCGAAGGGATTGACGAACTCGAGAAATTCCTGTTGCATCTGAAACCAGAAACTCGTCCGATTACAACGGTTTGTGTATTTTTGCCCTAGGCCATAGTAGTTATTGGTTTCGAGTATCAGACTTGCGAAAATTTCTATGGTTTCTCAACCATTCCTTAACTCCAAACTCCCATATTTCGCGAACGCATTGAAGAATCCGAAAAATTTCTGTTGCATCTGAAAATAGAAACTCTCCCGATTACAACGCTATGTGTATTTCTCCCCTAGGCCATAGTAGTTATTGGTTTCGAGTATCAGACTTGCGAAAATTGTGATGGTCTCTCAACCATTCCTTGTTTTCAAACTCCCATATCTCGCGAACGGATTGTCGAACTCGAGAATTTCCTATTGCATCTGAAAGCAGAAACTCGCCCGAATACAACGCTATGTGTATTTTTGCCCTAGGCCATAGTAGTTATTGGTTTCGAGTATCAGACTTGGAAAATTTTGTTGGTTTCTCAAACATTCCTTAACTTGAAACTCACATATCTTGCCAACGAATTGACGAACTTGAGAAATTCCGGTTGCATCTGGAAGTAGAAGCACTACAGATTACAACGGTATATGTACTTTTCCCCTAAGCCTTTGTAGTTGTTGGTTTCGAGTATCCGACTTGCGAAAATTTTGATGGTTTCTCAACCGTTCCTTAATTTCAAACTCCCATACCTCGCGAACGGATTGGCGAACTCGAGAAATTCCTGTTGCATCTGAAAGTAAAAACTCGCCCGATTGAAAAGGTATGTGTATTTTTCCCCTATGCCTTTGTAGTTATTGGTTTCGAGTATCAGACTTGCGAGAATTTTGATGGTTTCTCAACCATTCCTTAACTTCAAACTCCCATATTTCGCGAACGGATTGACGAGCTCGAGAAATTCCTGTCGCCTCTGAAAATAGATACTTGCACGATTACAATGGTGTGTGTACTTTTCCCCTAGGTCATTCCAGTTATTCGTTTCTAGCATCAGAATTGCGAAAATTTTGATGGTTTCTCAACCATTCCTTAACTTCAAACTCCCATATCTCGCGAACGGATTGACGACCTCGAGAAATTCCTGTTGCATCGGAAAGTAGAAACTCGCCCGATTGCAAAGGTATGTGTATTTTTCCCCTATGCCTTTGTAATTATTGGTTTCGAGTATCAGACTTGCGAAAATTTTGATGGTTTCTCAACCATTCTTTAACTTCAAACTCCGATACCTCGCGAACAGATTGGCGAACTCGAGAAGTTTCTGTCGCCTCTGAAAATAGATACTTGCACGATTACAATGGTGTGTGTACTTTTACCCCTAGGTCATTCCAGTTATTCGTTTCTAGCATCAGAATTGCGAAAATTGTTTGTGGTTTCTCAATCATCCCTTAACTTCAAACGTCCATACCTCGCGAACGGATTGACGAATTCGAGAAATTCCTGTTGCATCTGAAAGTAGAAACTCGCCCGATTACAAAGGTATGTGTATTTTCCCCCTAGGCCATAGTAGTTATTGGTTTCGATTATCAGACTTCCGAAAATTGTGATGGTCTCACAACCATTCCTTAACTTCAAACTCCCATGTCTCGCGAACGGATTGACGAACTCAAGAAATTCCTGTTGCATCTGAAACCAGAAACTCGTCCGATTACAACGGTATGTGTATTTTTCCCCTAGGCCTTTGTAGTTATTGGTTTTGAGTATCAGACTTGCGAAAATTTTGATGGTTTCTCAACCACTCCTTAACTTCAAACTCCCATTTCTCGCGAACGGATTGACGAACTCGAATATTTCCTGTTGCATTTAAAGTAGAAACTCGCCCGATTACAATAGTATGCGTACTTTTCCCCTAGGCCATTCCAGTTATTGGTTTCGAGTATCAGATTTGCGAAAATTATGATGGTTTCTCAACCATTCCTTAACTTCAAACTCCCATTTCTCGCGAACGGATTGACGAACTCGAGAAATTCCTCTTTCATCCGAAAGTAGAAACTCGCCCGATTACAATGGTATGTGTACTTTTCCCCTAGGCAATTCCAGTTATTCGTTTCTAGCATCAGAATTGCGAAAATTTTGATGGTTTCTCAACCACTCCTTAACTTCAAACTCCCATATCTCGCGAACGGATTGACGAACTCGAGAAATTCCTATTGCATCTGATAGTAGAAACTCGCCCGATTACAACCGTATGTGTATTTTTGCCCTAGGCCATAGTAGTCATTGAATTCGAGTATCAGACGTGCGAAAATTTTGATGATTTCTCAACCATTCCTTAACTTCAAACTCCCATATCTCGCGAACGGATTGACGAACTCGAGAAATTCCTGTTGCATGTGAAAGTAGAATCTCGCCCGATTACAATGGTATGCGTCTTTTTCCCCTAGGCATTTGTAGTTATTGGTTTCGAGTCTCAGACTTGCGAAAATTTTGATGGTTTCACAACCATTCCTTAACTTCAAACTCCCATATCTCGCGAACGGATTGACGAACTCGAGAAATTCCTATTGTATCTGAAAGTGGAAACTCGCCCGATTACAAAGATATGTGTGTTTTCACCCTAGGCCTTCGTAGTTATTGGTTTCGAGTATCAGACCAGCGAAAATTTTGATGGTTTCTAAACCATTCCTTAACTTCAAACTGCCATATCTCGCCAACGGATTGACGAACTCGAGAAATTCCTATTGCATGTAAAAGTAGAATCTCGCCCGATTACAACGGTATTTGTATTTTTCCCCTAGGCATTTGTAGTTATTGGTTTCGAGTCTCAGACTTGCGAAAATGTTGATGGTTTCACAACCATTCCTTAATTTCAAACTCCCATATCTCGCGAACGGATTGACGAACTCGAGAAGTTGCTGTTGCACCTTAAAGTAGAAACTCGCCCGATTACTTCGGTATGTGTATTTTTACCCTAGGCCATTGTAGTTATTGGTTTCGAGTATCAGACTTGCGAAAATTTTGATGGTTTCTCAACCACTCCTTAACTTCAAACTCCCATTTCTCGCGAACGGATTGACGAACTCGAAAATTTCCTGTTGCATTTAAAGTAGAAGCTCGCCCGATTACAATAGTATGCGTACTTTTCCCCTAGGCCATTGTAGCTATTGGTTTCGAGTATCAGACTTGCGAAAATTTTGATGGTTTCTCAACCACTCCTTAACTTCAAACTCCCATTTCTCGCGAACGGATTGACGAACTCGAAAATTTCCTGTTGCATTTAAAGTAGAAACTCGCCCGATTACAACCGTATGTGTATTTTTGCCCTAGGCCATAGTAGTTATTGAATTCGAGTATCAGACTTGCGAAAATTTTTATGGTTTCTCAACCATTCCTTAACTTCAAACTCCCATATCTCGCGAACGGATTGACGAACTCGAGAAATTCCTGTTGCACGTGAAAGTAGAATTTCGCCCGATTACAACGGTATGCGTATTTTTCCCCTGGGCATTTGTAGTTATTGGTTTCGAGTCTCAGACTTGCGAAAACTATTGATGGTTTCACAACCATTCCTTAACTTCAAACTCTCATATCTCGCGAACAGATTGACGAACTCGAGAAATTCCTGTTGCATGTGAATGTAGAACCTCACCCGATTACAAAGGTATGTGTATTTTTCCCCTAGGCATTTGTAATTATTGGTTTCGAGTCTCAGACTTGCGAAAATGTTGATGGTTTCACAACCATTCCTTAATTTCAAACTCCCATATCTCGCGAACGGATTGACGAACTCGAGAAATTCCTGTTGCACCTGAAAGTAGAAACTCGCCCGATTACTTCGGTATGTGTATTTTTCCCCTCGGCCATTGTAGTTATTGGTTTCGAGTATCAGACTTGCGAAAATTTTGATGGTTTCTCAACAACTCCTTAACTTCAAACTCCCATTTCTCGCGAACGGATTGACGAACTCGAAAATTTCCTGTTGCATTTAAAGTAGAAACTCGCCCGATTACAATAGTATGCGTACTTTTCCCCTAGGCCATTGTAGTTATTGGTTTCGAGTATCAGACATGCGAAAATTTTGATGGTTTCTCAACCACTCCTTAACTTCAAACTCCCATTTCTCGCGAACGGATAGACGAACTCGAAAATTTCCTGTTGCATTTAAAGTAGAAACTCGCCCGGTTACAATAGTATGCGTACTTTTCCCCTAGGCCATTCCAGTTATTGGTTTCGAGTATCAGATTTGCGAAAATTTTGATGGTTTCTCAACCATTCCTTAACTTCAATCTCCCATATCTCGCGAACAGATTGACGAACTCGAGAAATTTCTGTTGCATCTGAAAGCGGAAACTCGCCCGATTACAACGGTATGTGTATTTTTCCCCTAGGCCATTGTAGTTATTGTTTTCGAGTATCAGACTTGCGAAAATTTTGATGGCTTCTCAACCATTCCTTAACTTCACACTTCCATATCTCGCGAACGGATTGACGAACTCGAGAATTTCCTATTGCATCTGAAAGCAGAAACTCACCCGATTACAGCGGTATGTGTATTTTTCCCCTAGGCCATTGTAGTTATTGGTTTCGAGTATCAGACTTGCGAAAATTTTGACGGTTTCTCAACCATTCCTTAACTTCAAACTCCCATATCTCGCGAACGCATTGACGAACTCGAGAATTTCCTATTGCATCTGAAAGCAGAAACTCGTCCGATTACAACGGTATGTGTATTTTTGCCGTAGGCCATATTGGTTATTGGTTTCGAGTATCAGACTAGCGAAAATGGTGATGGTTTCTCAACCACTCCATAACTTCAAACTCCCATATCTCGCGAACGGATTGATGAACACGATTATTTCCTGTTGCATCTGAAACCAGAAAGTCGACCGATTACAATGTTGTGTGTACTTTTCCCCTAGGTCATTCCAGTTATTCGTTTCTAGCATCAGAATTGCGAAGATTTTGATGGTTTCTCAACCATTCTTTAATTTCACACTCCCATGTCTCGCGAACGGATTGACGAATTCGACAAATTCCTGTTGCATCTGAAAGTAGAAACTCGCCGGATTACAACCGTTTGTGTATTTTTGCCCTAGGCCATAGTAGTTATTGAATTCGAGTATCAGACTTGCGAAAATTTTGATGATTTCTCAACCATTCCTTAACTTCAAACTCCCATATCGCGCGAACGCATTGACGAACTCGGGAAATGCCTGTTGTATCTGAAAGTAGAAACTCGCCCGATTACAACGGTGTGCGTACTTTTCCCCTAGGCCATTCCAGTTATTCGTTTCTAGCATCAGAATTGCGAAAATTTTGATGGTTTCTCAACCATTCCTTAACTTCAAACTCCCATATCTCGCGAACGGATTGACGAACTCGAGAAATTCTTGTTGCATTTAAAGTAGAATCTCGCCCGATTACAGCGGTATGCGTACTTTTCCCCTAGGCCATTCCAGTTATTGGTTTCAAGTATCAGATTTGCGAAAATTTTGATGGTTTCTCAACCATTCCTTAACTTCAAACTCCCATATCTAGCGAACGGATTGACGAACTCGATTATTTCCTGTTGCATCTGAAAGCAGAAAGTCGACCGATTACAATGTTGTGTGTACTTTTCCCCTGGGCCATTCCAGTTATTGGTTTCGAGTATCAGACCAGCGAAAATTTTGACGGTTCCTCAACCATTCCTTAACTTCAAACACCCATTTCTCGCGAACGGATTGACGAACTCGAGAAATTCCTGCTGCATGTGGAAGTAGAAACTCGCCCGATTACAATGGTGTGTGTACTTTTCCCCTAGGCCATTCCAGTTATTCGTTTCTAGCATCAGAATTGCGAAAATTTTGATGGTTTCTCAACCACTCCTTAACTTCAAACTCCCATATCACGCGAACGCATTGACGAACTCGAGAAATGCCTGTTGTATCTGAAAGTAGAAACTCGCCCAATTACAAAAGTATGCGTACTTTTCCCCTAGGCCATTCCAGTTATTGGTTTCGAGTATCAGATTTGCGAAAATTTTGATGGTTTCTCAACCATGCCTTAACTTCAAACTCCCATATCTCGCGAACGGATTGACGAACTCGATTATTTCCTGTTGCATCTGAAAGCAGAAAGTCGACCGATTACAATGTTGTGTGTACTTTTCCCCTAGGTCATTCCAGTTATTCGTTCCTAGCATCAGAATTGCGAAAATTTTGATGGTTTCTCAACCATTCTTTAACTGCAAACTCCCATATCTCGCGAACGGATTGACGAACTCGAGAAATTCCTATTGCGTCTGAAAGCAGAAACTCGCCCGATTACAACCGTATGTGTATTTTTGCCCTAGGCCATAGTAGTTATTGAATTCGAGTATCAGACTTGCGAAAATTTTGATGATTTCTCAACCATTCCTTAACTTCAAGCTCCCATATCTCGCGAACGCACTGACGAACTCGAGAAATTCCTGTTGTATATGAAAGTAGAAACTCGCCCGATTACAATGGTCTGTGTACTTTTCCCCTAGGCCATTCCAGTTTTTGGTTTCGAGTATCAGATTTGCGAAAATTTTGATGGTTTCTCAACCATTCCTTAACTTCAAACTCCCATATCTCGCGAACGGATTGACGAACTCGAGAAATTCCTATTGCACCTGAATGCAGAAAGTCGCCCGAATACAATGGTGTATGTACGTTTCCCCTAGGTCATTCCAGTTATTGGTTTCCAGAATCAGACCAGCGAAAATTTTGATGGTTTCTCAACCATTCCTTAACTTCAAACTCCCATATCTCGCGAACGGATTGACGGACTCGAGAAATTCCTATTGCATCTGAAAGCAGAAAGTCGCCCGAATACAATGGTGTGTGTACATTTCCCCTAGGCCATTCCAGTTATTGGTTTCGAGTATCAGACCAGCGAAAATTTTGGTGGATTCTCAACCATACCTTAACTTCAAACTCCCATATCTCGCGAACGGATTGACGAACTCGAGAAATTCCTATTGCATGTGAAAGTAGAATCTCGCCCGATTACAACGGTATGTGTATTTTTCCTCTAGGCATTTGTAGTTATTGGTTTCGAGTCTCAGACTTGCGAAAATTTGATGGTTTCTCAACCGTTCCTTAACTTCGAACTCCCATTTGTCGCGAACGGATTGACGAACTCGAGAAATTCCTACTGCATCTGAAAGTAGAAACTCGCCCCATTACAATGGTATGCGTACTTTTCCCCTAGGCAATTCCAGTTATTCGTTTCTAGCATCAGAATTGCGAAAATTTTGATGGTTTCTCAACCATTCCTTAAATTCAATCTCCCATATCTCGCGAACGCTTTGACGAACTCCAGAAATTCCTATTGCATCTGAAAGCAGAAACTCGCCCGATTACAACGGTATGTGTATTTTTCCCCTAAGCCATTGTAGTTATTGGTTTCGAGTAGAAGACTTGCGAAAATTTTGATGGTTTCTCAACCATTCCTCAACTTCAAACTCCCATTTCTCGCGAACGGATTGACGAACTCGAGAATTTCCTGTTTCATTTAAAGTAGATACTCGCCCGATTACAATAGTATGCGTACTTTTCCCCTAGGCCATTCCAGTTATTGGTTTCGAGTATCAGATTTGCGAAAATTTTGATGGTTTCTCAACCATTCCTTAACTTCAAACTCCCATATCTCGCGAACGGAATGACGAACTCGAGAAATTCCTATTGCATCTGAAAGCAGAAACTCGCCGAATTACTACCGTATGTGTATTTTTCCCCTAGGCCATTGTAGTTATTGGTTTCGAGTATCAGACTTGCGAAAATTTTGATGGTTTCTCAACCATTCCTTAACTTCAAACTCCCATACCTCGCGAACGGATTGACGAACTCGAGAAATTCCTGTTGCATGTGGAAGTAGAAACTCGCCCGATTACAATGGTGTGTGTACTTTTCCCCTAGGCCATTCCAGTTATTCGTTTCTAGCATCAGAATTGCGAAAATTTTGATGGTTTCTCAACCATTCCTTAACTTCAAACTCATATTTCTCGCGAACCGATTGACGAACTCGAGAATTTCCTATTGCATCTGAAAGCAGAAACACGCCCGATTACAACGGTATGTGTATTTTTCCCCTAGGCCATAGCGGTGATGGGTTTTGAGTATCCGACTTGCGAAAATTGTGATGGTTTCTCAACCATTCCTTAAATTCAAACTCCCATATCTCGCGAACGGATTGACGAACTCGAGAAATTCCTGTTGCACCTGAAGTAGAAACTCGCCCGATTACAATGGTGTGTGTACTTTTCCCCTACGCCATTCCAGTTATTGGTTTCGAGTATCAGACTTGCGAAAATTTTGATGGTTTCACCACCATTCCTTAACTTCAAACTCCCATATCTCGCGAACGGATTGACGGACTCGAGAAATTCCTGTTGCACCTGAAAGTAGAAACTCAACCGATTACAACGGTATGTGTATTTTTCCCCTAGGCCATTGTAGTTATTGGTTTCAAGTATCAGACTTGCGAAAATTTTGATGGTTTCTCAACCATTCCTTAACTTCTGACTCCCATTTCTCGCGAACGGATTGACGAACTCGAGAATTTCCTGTTGCATTTAAAGTAGATACTCGCCCGATTACAATAGTATGCGTACTTTTCCCCTAGGCCATTCCAGTTATTGGTTTCGAGTATCAGATTTGCGAAAATTTTGATGGTTTCTCAACCATTCCTTAACTTCAAACTCCCATATCTCGCGAACGGATTGACGAACTCGAGAAGTTCCTATTGCATCTGAAAGCAGAAACTCGCCAAATTACAACCGTATGTGTATTTTTCCCCTATGCCATTGTAGTTATTGGTTTCGAGTATCAGACTTGCGAAAATTTTGATGGTTTCTCAACCATTCCTTAACTTCAAACTCCCATATCTCGCGAACGGATTGACGAACTCGAGAAATTCCTATTGCATCTGAAAGTAGAACCTCGGCCGATTACAACGGTGTGTGCACTTTTCCCCTTGGCCATTCCAGTTATTGGTTTCGAGTATCAGACTTGCGAAAATTTTAATGGTTTCTCAATCATTCCTTAACTTCAAACTCCCACATCTCGCGAACGGATTGGCGAACTCGAGAAATTCCTGTTTCACCTGAAAGTAGAAACACGCCCGATTACAAACATATGTGTGTTTTCCCCCTAGGCCTTTGTAGTTATTGGTTTCGAGTATCAGACTTGCGAAAATTATGATGGTTTCTCAACCATTCCTTAACTTCAAACTCCCATACCTCGCGAACGGATTGACGAACTCGAGAAATTCCTGTTGCATCTGAAAGTAGAAATTCGCCCGATTACAATGTTGTATGTACTTTTCCCCTAGGCAATTCCAGTTATTCGTTTCTAGCATCAGAATTGCGAAAGCTTTGATGGTTTCTCAACCATTCCTTAACTTCAAACTCCCATACCTCGCGAACGGATTGACGAACTCGAGAAGTTCCTATTGCATCTGAAAGCAGAAACTCGCCGAATTACAACCGTATGTGTATTTTTCCCCTATGCCATTGTAGTTATTGGTTTCGAGTATCAGACTTGCGAAAATTTTGATGGTTTCTCAACCATTCCTTAACTTCAAACTCCCATATCTCGCGAACGGATTGACGAACTCGAGAAATTCCTCTTGCATCTGAAAGTAGAACCTCGGCCGGTTACAACGGTGTGTGCACTTTTCCCCTTGGCCATTCCAGTTATTGGTTTCGAGTATCAGACTTGCGAAAATTTTGATGGTTTCTCAACCATTCCTTAACTTCAAACTCCCATATCTCGCGAACGGATTGGCGAACTCGAGAAATTCCTATTTCATCTGAAAGCAGAACCTCGGCCGATTACAACGGTGTGTGCACTTTTCCCCTTGGCCATTCCAGTTATTGGTTTCGAGTATCAGACTTGCGAAAATTTTGATTGTTTCTCAACCATTCCTTAACTTCAAACTCCCATATCTCGCGAACGGATTGGCGAACTCCAGAAATTCCTGTTGCACCTGAAAGTAGAAACACGCCCGATTACAAAGATATGTGTGTTTTCCCCCTAGGCCTTTGTAGTTATTGGTTTCGAGTATCAGAGTTGCGAATATTTTGATGGTTTCTCAACCATTGCTTAACTTCAAATTCCCATACCTCGCGAACGGATTGACGAACTCGAGAAATTCCTGTTGTATCTGAAAGTAGAAATTCGCCCGATTACAATGGTGTATGTACTTTTCCCCTAGGCAATTCCAGTTATTCGTTTCTAGCATCAGAATTGCGAAAATTTTGATGGTTTCTCAACCATTCCTTAACTTCAAACTCCCATATCTCGCTAACGGATTGACGAACTCGAGAAATTCCTATTGCATGTGAAAGCAGAAATTCGCCCGATTACAATGGTGTATGTACTTTTCCCCTAGGCCATTCCAGTTAATCGTTTCTAGCATCAGAATTGCGAAAATTTTGATGGTTTCTCAACCATTCCTTAACTTCAAACTCCCATATCTCGCGAACGGATTGACGAACTCGAGAAGTTCCTGTTGCATCTGAAAGTAGAAACTCGCCCGATTACAATGGTGTGTGTACTTTTCCCCTAGGCCATTCCAGTTATTGGTTTCGAGTATCAGACCATCGAAAATTTTGATGGTTTCTCAACCATTCCTTAACTTCAAACTCCCATATCTCGCGAACGGTTTGACGAACTCGAGAAGTTCCTGTTGCATCTGAAAGTAGAAACTCGCCCGATTACAATGGTGTGTGTACTTTTCCCCTAGGCCATTCCAGTTAATCGTTTCTAGCATCAGAATTGTGAAAATTTTGATGGTTTCTCAACCATTTCTTAACTTCAAACTCCCATATCTCGCGAAAGGATTGACGAACTCGAGAAATTCCTGTTGCACCTGAAAATACAAATTCGCTCGATTACAATGGTGTATGTACTTTTCCCCTAGGCCATTCCAGTTATTCGTTTCTAGCATCAGAATTGCGAAAATTTTGATGGTTTCTCAACCATTCCTTAACTTCAAACTCCCATATCTCGCAAACGGATTGACGAACTCGAGATATTCCTATTGCATCTGAAAGCAGAAACTCGCCCGAATACAATGGTGTGTGTACTATTCCCCTAGGCCTATCCAGTTATTGGTTTCGAGTATCAGACCAGCGAAAATTTTGATGGTTTCTCAACCATTCCTTAACTTCAAACTCCCATATTAGCGAACGGATTTACGAACTCGAGAAATTCCTGTTGCATCTGAAAGTAAAAACTCGGCCGATTACAACGGTGTTTGCACTTTTCCACTAGGCCGTTCCAGTTATTGGTTTCGAGTATCAGACTTGCGAAAATTTTGATGGCTTCTCAATCATTCCTTAACTTCAAACTCCCATATCTCGCGAACGGATTGACGAACTCCAGAAATTCCTGTTGCACCTGAAAGTAGAAACACGTCCGATTATAAAGATATGTGTGTTTCACCCCTAGGCCTTTGTAGTTATTGGTTTCGAGTATCCGACTTGCGAAACTTTTGATGGTTTCTCAACCATTCCTTAACTGCAAACTCCCATATCTCGCGAAAGGATTGACGAAATCGAGAAATTCCTGTTGCATCTGAGAGTAGAATCTTGCCCGATTACAACGGTATGTGTATTTTTCCTCTGGGCATTTGTAGTTATTGGTTTCGAGTATCAGACTTGCGAAAATTTTGATGGTTTCTCAACCATTCCTTAACTTCAAACTCCCATATCTCGCGAACGGATTGACGAACTCGAGAAATTCCTGTTGCACCTGAAAGTAGAAACACGCCCGATTACAAAGATATGTGAGTTTTCTCCCTAGGCCTTTGTAGTTATTAGTTTCGAGTATCAGACCAGCGAAAATATTGATCGTTTCTCAACCATTCCTTAACTTCAAACTCCCATATCTCGCGAACGGATTGACGAACTCGAGAAATTCCTGTTACATGTAGAAGTAGAAACTCGCCCGATTACAACGGTATGTGTATTTTCCCCCTAGGCCTTTGTAGTTATTGGTTTCGAGTATCAGACTGGCGAAAATTTTGATGGTTTCTCAACCATTCCTTAACTTCAAACTCCCATACCTCGCGGACGGATTGACGAACTCGAGAAATTCCTGTTGCATGTGGAAGTAGAAACTCGCCCGATTACAACGGTGTATGTACTTTTGCCCGAGGCCATTCCAGTTATTGTTTTCGGGTATCAGACTTGCGAAAATTTTGATGGTTTCTCAACCATTCCTTAACTTCAAACTCCCATACCTCGCGAACGGATTGACGAACTCGAGAAATTCCTGTTGCACCTGAAAGTAGAAACTCGCCCGATTACAATGGTGTGTGTACTTTTCCCCTAGGCCATTCCAGTTATTGGTTTCGAGTATCAGACTTGCGAAAGTTTTGATGGTGTCTCAACCATACCTTAACTTCAAACTCAAATAACTCGCGGACGGATTGACGAACTCGAGAAATTCCTGTTGCACCTGAAAGTAGAAACTCGCCCGATTACAATGGTGTGTGTACTTTTCCCCTAGGCCATTCCAGTTATTGGTTTCGAGTATCAGACTTGCGAAAATTTTGATGGTGTCTCAACCATACCTTAACTTCAAACTCAAATAACTCGCGAACGGATTGACGAACTCGAGATATTCCTATTGCATCTGAAAGCAGAAACTCGCCCGAATACAATGGTGTGTGTACTATTCCCCTAGGCCAATCCAGTTATTGGTTTCGAGTATCAGATTTGCGAAAATTTTGTTGGTTTCTCAACCATTCCATAACTTCACACTCCCATATCTCGCGAAGGGATTGACGAACTCGAGAATTTCGTATTGCATCTGAAAGCAGAAACTCGCCCGATTACAAAGATATGTGTGTTTTCCCCCTAGGCATTTGTAGTTATTGGTTTCGAGTATCAGACTTGCGAAAATTTTCATGGTTTCTCAAGCATTCCTTAACTTCAAACTCCCATATCTCGCGAACGGATTGAAGCACTCGAGAAATTCCTATTGTATCTGAAAGTAGAAACTCGCCCGATTACAATGGTGTGTGTACTTTTCCCCTAGGCCATTCCAGTTATTGGTTTCGAGTATCAGACCAGCGAAAACTTTGATGGTTTCTCAACCATTCCTTAACTTCAAACTCCCATATTAGCGAACGGATTGACGAACTCGAGAAATTCCTGTTGCATCTGAAAGTAGAAACTCGCCCGATTACAATGGTGTACGTACTTTTCCCCTAGGCCATTCCAGTTATTGGTTTCGAGTATCAGACTTACGAAAATTTTGATGCTTTCTCAATCATTCCTTAACTTCAAACTTCCATATCTCGCGAACGGATTGACGAACTCGAGAATTTCCTATTGCATCTGAAAGCAGAAACTCGTCCGACTACAACGGTATGTGTATTTTTGCCCTAGGCCATATTAGTTATTGGCCTCGAGAATCAGACTTGCGAAAATTTTGGTGATTTCTCAACCATTCCTTAACTACATACTCCCATATCTCGCGAACGGATTGACGAACTCGAGAAATTCCTATTACATCTGAAAGCAGAAACTCGCTCGAATACAATGGTGTGTGTACTTTTCCCCTAGGCCATTCCAGTTATTGGTTTCGAGTATCAGACCATCGAAAATTTTGATGGTTTCTCAACCATTCCTTAACTTCAAACTCCCATATCTCGCGAACGGTTTGACGAACTCGAGAAGTTCCTGTTGCATCTGAAAGTAGAAACTCGCCCGATTACAATGGTGTGTGTACTTTTCCCCTAGGCCATTCCAGTTAATCGTTTCTAGCATCAGAATTGTGAAAATTTTGATGGTTTCTCAACCATTTCTTAACTTCAAACTCCCATATCTCGCGAAAGGATTGACGAACTCGAGAAATTCCTGTTGCACCTGAAAATACAAATTCGCTCGATTACAATGGTGTATGTACTTTTCCCCTAGGCCATTCCAGTTATTCGTTTCTAGCATCAGAATTGCGAAAATTTTGATGGTTTCTCAACCATTCCTTAACTTCAAACTCCCATATCTCGCAAACGGATTGACGAACTCGAGATATTCCTATTGCATCTGAAAGCAGAAACTCGCCCGAATACAATGGTGTGTGTACTATTCCCCTAGGCCTATCCAGTTATTGGTTTCGAGTATCAGACCAGCGAAAATTTTGATGGTTTCTCAACCATTCCTTAACTTCAAACTCCCATATTAGCGAACGGATTTACGAACTCGAGAAATTCCTGTTGCATCTGAAAGTAAAAACTCGGCCGATTACAACGGTGTTTGCACTTTTCCACTAGGCCGTTCCAGTTATTGGTTTCGAGTATCAGACTTGCGAAAATTTTGATGGCTTCTCAATCATTCCTTAACTTCAAACTCCCATATCTCGCGAACGGATTGACGAACTCCAGAAATTCCTGTTGCACCTGAAAGTAGAAACACGTCCGATTATAAAGATATGTGTGTTTCACCCCTAGGCCTTTGTAGTTATTGGTTTCGAGTATCAGACTTGCGAAACTTTTGATGGTTTCTCAACCATTCCTTAACTGCAAACTCCCATATCTCGCGAAAGGATTGACGAAATCGAGAAATTCCTGTTGCATCTGAGAGTAGAATCTTGCCCGATTACAACGGTATGTGTATTTTTCCTCTGGGCATTTGTAGTTATTGGTTTCGAGTATCAGACTTGCGAAAATTTTGATGGTTTCTCAACCATTCCTTAACTTCAAACTCCCATATCTCGCGAACGGATTGACGAACTCGAGAAATTCCTGTTGCACCTGAAAGTAGAAACACGCCCGATTACAAAGATATGTGAGTTTTCTCCCTAGGCCTTTGTAGTTATTAGTTTCGAGTATCAGACCAGCGAAAATTTTGATCGTTTCTCAACCATTCCTTAACTTCAAACTCCCATATCTCGCGAACGGATTGACGAACTCGAGAAATTCCTGTTACATGTAGAAGTAGAAACTCGCCCGATTACAACGGTATGTGTATTTTCCCCCTAGGCCTTTGTAGTTATTGGTTTCGAGTATCAGACTGGCGAAAATTTTGATGGTTTCTCAACCATTCCTTAACTTCAAACTCCCATACCTCGCGGACGGATTGACGAACTCGAGAAATTCCTGTTGCATGTGGAAGTAGAAACTCGCCCGATTACAACGGTGTATGTACTTTTGCCCGAGGCCATTCCAGTTATTGTTTTCGGGTATCAGACTTGCGAAAATTTTGATGGTTTCTCAACCATTCCTTAACTTCAAACTCCCATACCTCGCGAACGGATTGACGAACTCGAGAAATTCCTGTTGCACCTGAAAGTAGAAACTCGCCCGATTACAATGGTGTGTGTACTTTTCCCCTAGGCCATTCCAGTTATTGGTTTCGAGTATCAGACTTGCGAAAGTTTTGATGGTGTCTCAACCATACCTTAACTTCAAACTCAAATAACTCGCGGACGGATTGACGAACTCGAGAAATTCCTGTTGCACCTGAAAGTAGAAACTCGCCCGATTACAATGGTGTGTGTACTTTTCCCCTAGGCCATTCCAGTTATTGGTTTCGAGTATCAGACTTGCGAAAATTTTGATGGTGTCTCAACCATACCTTAACTTCAAACTCAAATAACTCGCGAACGGATTGACGAACTCGAGATATTCCTATTGCATCTGAAAGCAGAAACTCGCCCGAATACAATGGTGTGTGTACTATTCCCCTAGGCCAATCCAGTTATTGGTTTCGAGTATCAGATTTGCGAAAATTTTGTTGGTTTCTCAACCATTCCATAACTTCACACTCCCATATCTCGCGAAGGGATTGACGAACTCGAGAATTTCGTATTGCATCTGAAAGCAGAAACTCGCCCGATTACAAAGATATGTGTGTTTTCCCCCTAGGCATTTGTAGTTATTGGTTTCGAGTATCAGACTTGCGAAAATTTTCATGGTTTCTCAAGCATTCCTTAACTTCAAACTCCCATATCTCGCGAACGGATTGAAGCACTCGAGAAATTCCTATTGTATCTGAAAGTAGAAACTCGCCCGATTACAATGGTGTGTGTACTTTTCCCCTAGGCCATTCCAGTTATTGGTTTCGAGTATCAGACCAGCGAAAACTTTGATGGTTTCTCAACCATTCCTTAACTTCAAACTCCCATATTAGCGAACGGATTGACGAACTCGAGAAATTCCTGTTGCATCTGAAAGTAGAAACTCGCCCGATTACAATGGTGTACGTACTTTTCCCCTAGGCCATTCCAGTTATTGGTTTCGAGTATCAGACTTACGAAAATTTTGATGCTTTCTCAATCATTCCTTAACTTCAAACTTCCATATCTCGCGAACGGATTGACGAACTCGAGAATTTCCTATTGCATCTGAAAGCAGAAACTCGTCCGACTACAACGGTATGTGTATTTTTGCCCTAGGCCATATTAGTTATTGGCCTCGAGAATCAGACTTGCGAAAATTTTGGTGATTTCTCAACCATTCCTTAACTACATACTCCCATATCTCGCGAACGGATTGACGAACTCGAGAAATTCCTATTACATCTGAAAGCAGAAACTCGCTCGAATACAATGGTGTGCGTACTATTCCCCTAGGCCAATCCAGTTATTGGTTTCGAGTATCAGACCAGCGAGGATTTTGATGGTTTCTCAACCATTCCTTAACTTCAAACTCCCATATCTCGCGAACGGATTGACGAACTCGAGAAATTCCTGTTGCATGTGGAAGCAGAAACTCGCCCGATTACAACGGTATGTGTATTTTTGCCCTAGGCCATATTGGTTATTGGGTTCGAGTATCAGACTTGCGAAAATTTTGATGGTGTCTCAACCATTCCTTAACTTCAAACTCCCATATCTCGCGAACGAATTGACGAACTCGAGAAATTCCTATTGTATCTGAAAGTAGAAACTCGCCCGACTACAATGGTGTGTGTACTTCTCCCCTAGGCCATTCCAGTTATTGGTTTCGTGTATCAGACCAGCGAAAACTTTGATGGTTTCTCAACCATTCCTTACCTTCAAACTCCCATACCTCGCGAACAGATTGACGAACTCGTGAAATTCCTGTTGCACCTGAAAGTAGAAACTCGCCCGATTACAAAGATATGTGTGTTTTCCCCCTAGACCTTTGTAGTTATTGGTTTCGTGTATCAGACTTGCGAAAATTTTGATGGTTTCTCAACCATTCCTTAACTTCAAACTCCCATATCTCGCGAACGGATTGACGAACTCGAGAAATTCCTATTGTATCTGAAAGTAGAAACTCGCCCGATTACAATGGTGTGTGTACTTTTCCCCTAGGCCATTCCAGTTATTGGTTTCGAGTATCAGACCAGCGAAAATTTTGATGGTTTCTCAACCATTCCTTAACTTCAAACTCCCATATCTTGCGAACGGATTGACGAACGCGAGAAATTCCTGTTGCATCCAAAAGCAGAAACTCGCCCGATTACAACGGTATGTGTATATTTCTCCTAGGCCTTTGTAGTTATTGGTTTCGAGTATCAGACTTGCGAAAATTTTGATGGTTTCTCAATCATTCCTTAACTTCAAACTCCCATATCTCGCGAACGGATTGACGAACTCCAGAAATTCCTGTTGCACCTGAAAGTAGAAACACGCCCGATTACAGAGATATGTGTGTTTTCCCCCTAAGCCATTGTAGTTACTGGTTTCGAGTATCAGACTTGCGAAAATTTTGATGGTTTCTCAAGCATTCCTTAACTTCAAACTCCCATATCTCGCGAACGGATTGACGAACTCCAGAAATTCCTGTTGCACCTGAAAGTAGAAACACGCCCGATTAGAAAGATATGTGTGTTTCCCCCCTAGGCCTTTGTAGTTATTGCTTTCGAGTATCAGACCAGCGAAAATTTTGATGGTTTCTCAACCATTCCTTAACTTCAAACTTCCATATCTCGCTAACGGATTGACGAACTGCAGAAATTCCTGTTGCACCTGAAAGTAGAAACACGCCCGATTACAAAGATATGTGTGTTTCCCCCCTAGGCCTTTGTAGTTATTGGTTTCGAGTATCAGACATGCGAAACTTTTCATGGTTTCTCAACCATTCCTTAAATGCAAACTCCCATATCTCGCGAACGGATTGACGAAATCGAGAAATTCCTGTTGCATGTGAAAGTAGAATCTAGCCCGACTACAACGGTATGTGTATTTTTCCCCTAGGCATTTGTAGTTATTGGCTTCGAGTATCAGACTTGCGAAACTTTTCATGGTTTCTCAACCATTCCTTAACTTCAAACTCCCATATCTCGCGAACAGATTGACGAACTCGAGAAATACCTATTGCACCTGAAAGTAGAAACACGCCCGATTACAAAGATATATGAGTATTCCCCCTAGGCCTTTGTAGTTATTGGTTTCGAGTATCAGACTTGCGAAACTGTTGATGGTTTCTCAACCATTCCTTAACTTCAAACTCCCATATCTCGCGAACAAATTGACGAACTCGAGAAATTCCTAATGCACCTGAAAGTAGAAACACGCCCGATTACAAAGATATGTGAGTATTCCCCCTAGGCCTTTGTAGTTATTGGTTTCGAGTATCAGACTTGCGAAACTGTTGATGCTTTCTCAACCATTCCTTAACTTCAAACTCCCATATCTCGGGAACGGATTGACGAACTCGAGAACTCCCTGTTGCATCTGAAAGTAGAAACTCGCCCGATTACAATGGAGTGTGTACTTTTCCCCTAGGCCATTCCAGTTATTGGTTTCGAGTATCAGACCAGCGAAAATTTTGATGGTTTCTCAACCATTCCTTAACTTCAAACTCCCATATCTCGCGAACGGATTGACGAAATCGAGAAATTCCTGTTGCATGTGAAAGTAGAATCTCGCCCGTTTACAACGCTATGTGTATTTTTCCTCTAGGCATTTGTAGTTATTGGTTTCGAGTATCAGACTTGCGAAAATTTTCATGGTTTCTCAACCACTCCTTAAATTCAGACCCCCATTACTCGCGAATGGATTGACGAACTCGAGAAATTCCTGTTGTACCTGAAAGGAGAAACTCGCCCGATTACAACGGTATGTGTACTTTTCCCCTAGGCCATTCCAGTTATTGGTTTCGGGTATCAGACCAGCGAGGATTTTGATGGTTTCTCAACCATTCCTTAACTTCAAACTCCCATATCTCGCGAACGGATTGACGAACTCGAGAATTTCCTATTGCATCTGAAAGCAGAAACTCGTCCGACTACAACGGTATGTGTATTTTTGCCCTAGGCCATATTAGTTATTGGCCTCGAGAATCAGACTTGCGAAAATTTTGGTGATTTCTCAACCATTCCTTAACTTCATACTCCCATATCTCGCGAACGGATTGACGAACTCGAGAAATTCCTATTACATCTGAAAGCAGAAACTCGCTCGAATACAATGGTGTGTGTACTATTCCCCTAGGCCAATCCAGTTATTGGTTTCGGGTATCAGACCAGCGAGGATTTTGATGGTTTCTCAACCATTCCTTAACTTCAAACTCCCATATCTCGCGAACGGATTGACGAACTCGAGAAATTCCTGTTGCATGTGGAAGCAGAAACTCGCCCGATTACAACGGTATGTGTATTTTTGCCCTAGGCCATTGTAGTTATTGGTTTCGAGTATCAGACTTGCGAAAATTTTGATGGTTTCTCAACCATTCCTTAACTTCAAACTCCCATATCTCGCGAACGTATTGACGAACTCGAGAATTTCCTATTGCATCTGAAAGCAGAAACTCGTCCGATTACAACGGTAGGTGTATTTTTGCCCTAGGCCATATTGGTTATTGGTTTCGAGAATCAGACTTGCGAAAATTTTGATGGTGTTTCAACCATTCCTTAACTTCAAACTCCCATATCTCGCGAACGAATTGACGAACTCGAGAAATTCCTATTGTATCTGAAAGTAGAAGCTCGCCCGATTACAAAGATATGTGAGTTTTCCCCCTAGGCCTTTGTAGTTACTGGTTTCGAGTATCAGACTTGCGAAACTGTTGATGGTTTCTCAACCATTCCTTAACTTCAACCTCCCATATCTCGGGAACGGATTGACGAACTCGAGAAATTCCTGTTGCATCTGAAAGCAGAAACTCGCCCGATTACAACGGTATGTGTATTTTTCCCCTAGGACATTGTAGTTATTGGTTTCGAGTATCAGACTTGCGAAAATTTTGATGGTTTCTCAACCATTCCTTAACTTCAGACCCTCAATTCCCGCGAAAGGATTGACGAACTTGAGAAATTCCGGTTGCACCTGAAAGTAGAAACACGCCCGATTACAAAGATATGTGTGTTTTCCCCCTAGGCCTTTGTAGTTATTGGTTTCGGGTATCAGACTTGCGAAACTTTTGATGGTTTCTCAACCATTCCTTAACTTAAAACTCCCATATCTCGTGAACGGATTGACGAACTCGAGAAATTCCTGTTGCATCTGAAAGTAGAAGCTCGCCAGATTACAATGGTTTGTGTACTTTTCCCCTAGGCCATTCCAGTTATTCGTTTCTAGCATCAGAATTGCATAAATTTTGATGGTCTCTCAACCATTCCTTAACTTCAAACTCCCATATTAGCGAACGGATTGACGAACTCGAGAAATTCCTGTTGCATGTGGAAGTAGGAACTCGCCCGATTACAACGGTATGTGTATTTTTCCCCTAGGCCATTGCAGTTATTGGTTTCGAGTATCAGACTTGCGAAAATTTTGATGGTTTCTCAACCATTCTTTAACTTCAAAGCCCCAGTTCTCGCGAACGGATTGACGAACTCGAGAAATTCCTGTTTTATCTGAAAGTAGAAGCTCGCCCGTTTACATTGGTGTGTGTATTTTTCCCCTAGGCATTTGTAGTTATTGGTTTCGAGTATCAGACTTGCGAAAATTTTGATGATTTCTCAACCATTCCCTAACTTCGAACTCCCATATCTCGCGAACGGATTGACGAACTCGAGAAATTCCTGTTGCACCTGAAAGTAGAATCACGCCCGATTACAAAGATATGTGAGTTTTCCCCCTAGGCCTTTGTAGTTATTGGTTTCGAGTATCAGACTTGCGAAAATTTTGTTGGTTTCTCAACCATTCCTTAACTTCACACTCCCATATCTCGCGAACGGATTGGCGAACTCGAGAATTTCCTATTGCATCTGCAAGCAGAAACTCGCCCGATTACAAAGATATGTGTGTTTTCCCCCTAAGCCTTTGTAGTTATTGGTTTCGAGTATCAGACTTGCGAATATTTTGATGGTGTCTCAAGCATTCCTTAACTTCAAACTCCCATATCTCCCGAACGGATTGACGAACTCGAGAAATTCCTGTTGCATCTGAAAGGAGAAACTCGCCCGATTACAACGGTATGTGTATTTTTCCCCTAGGCATTTGTAGTTATTGGTTTCTAGCATCAGAATTGCGAAAATTTTGATGGTTTCTCAAACGTTCCTTAACTTCAAACTCCCATATCTCGCGAACGGATTGACGAACTCGAGAAATTCCTGTTGCATCTGAAAGTAGAAACCCGCTCGATTACAATGGTGTGTCTACTTTTACCCTATGCCATTCCAGTTAATCGTGTCTAGCATCAGAATTGCGAAAATTTTATGGTTTCTCAACCATTCCTTAACTTCAATCTCCCATATCTCGCGAACGGATTGACGAACTCGAGAAATTCCTGTTGCATCTGAAAGCAGAAACTCGTCCGAATACAATGGTGTGTATACTTTTCCCCTAGGCCATTCCAGTTATTGGTTTCGAGTATCAGACTTGCGAAAATTTTGATGGTTTCTCAACCATTCCTTAACTTCAGACCCCCATTTCTCGCGAAAGGATTGACGAACTTGAGAAATTCCGGTTGCACCTGAAAGTAGAAACACGCCCGATTACAAAGATATGTGTGTTTTCCCCCTAGGCCTTTGTAGTTATTGGTTCCGGGTATCAGACTTGCGAAACTTTTGATGGTTTCTCAACCATTCCTTAACTTAAAACTCCCATATCTCGTGAACGGATTGACGAACTCGAGAAATTCCTGTTGCATCTGAAAGTAGAAGCTCGCTCGATTACAATGGTGGGTGTACTTTTCCCCTAGGCCATTCCAGTTATTCGTTTCTAGTATCAGAATTGCATAAATTTTGATGGTCTCTCAACCATTCCTTAACTTCAAACTCCCATATCTCGCGAACGGATTGACGAACTCGAGAAATTCCTGTTGCATGTGGAAGTAGGAACACGCCCGATTACAACGGTATGTGTATTTTTCCCCTAGGCCATTGTAGTTATTGGCTTCGAGTATCAGACTTGCGAAAATTTTGATGGTTTCTCAACCATTCTTTAACTTCAAACCCCCATTTCTCGCGAACGGATTGACGAACTCGAGAAATTCCTGTTTTATCTGAAAGTAGAAGCTCGCCCGATTACATTGGTGTGTGTATTTTTCTCCTAGACATTGGTAGTTATTGGTTTTGAGTATCAGACTTGCGAACATTTTGATGGTTTCTCAACCATTCCCTAACTTCGAACTCCCATATCTCGCGAACCGATTGACGAACTCGAGAAATTTATGTTGCACCTGAGAGTAGAAACACGCCCGATTACAAAGATATGTGAGTTTTCCCCCTAGGCCTTTGTAGTTATTGGTTTCGAGTATCAGACTTGCGAAACTGTTGATGGTTTCTCAACCATTCCTCAACTTCAACCTCCCATATCTCGGGAACGTATTGACGAACTCGAGAAATTCCTGTTGCATCTGAAAGCAGAAACTCGCCCGATTACAACGGTATGTGAATTGTTACCCTAGGCCTTTGTAGTTATTGGTTTCGAGTATCAGACTTGCGAATATTTTGATGGTGTCTCAAGCATTCCTTAACTTCAAACTCCCATATCTCGCGAACGGATTGACGAACTCGAGAAATTCCTGTTGCATCTGAAAGGAGAAACACGCCTGATTACAAGGATATGTGTGTTTTCCCCCAAGGCCTTTGTAGTTATTGGTTTCGAGTATCAGACTTTCGAAAATTTTGATGGTTTCTCAACCATTCCTTAACTTCAAACTCCCATATCTCGCGAACGGATTGACGAACTCGAGAAATTCATGTTGCATCTGAAAGTAGAAACTCGCCCGATTACAATGGTGTTTGTACTTTTCCCCTAGGCCATTCCAGTTATTGGTTTCGAGTATCGGACCAGCGGAAATTTTGATGGTTTCTCAACCATTCCTTAACTTCAAACTCCCATATCTCGCGAACGGATTGACGAACTCGAGAAATTCCTGTTGCACCTGAAAGTAGAAACACGCCTGATTACAAGGATATGTGTGTTTTCCCCCAAGGCCTTTGTAGTTATTGGTTTCGAGTATCAGACTTTCGAAAATTTTGATGGTTTCTCAACCATTCCTTAACTTCAAACTCCCATATCTCGCGAACGGATTGACGAACTCGAGAAATTCCTGTTGCGTCTGATAGTAGAATCTCGCCCGATTATAACGGTATGAGAATTTTTCCCCTACGCCATTGTAGTTATCGGTTTCGAGTATCAGACTTGCGAAAATTTTGATGGTTTCTCAACCATTCCTTAACTTCAAACTCCCATATCTCGCGAACGGATTGACGAACTCGAGAAATTCCTGTTGCATCTGAAAGTAGAAACCCGCTCGATTACAATGGTGTGTCTACTTTTCCCCTAGGCCATTCCAGTTAATCGTGTCTAGCATCAGAATTGCGAAAATTTTATGGTTTCTCAACCATTCCTTAACTTCAAACTCCCATATCTCGCGAACGGATTGACGAACTCGAGAAATTCCTATTGCATCTGAAAGCAGAAACTCGTCCGAATACAATTGTGTGTGTACTTATCCCCTAGGCCATTCCAGTTATTGGTGTCGAGTATCAGACCAGCGAAAATTTTGATGGTTTCTCAACCATTCCTTAGCTTCAAACTTCCATATCTCGCGAACGGATTGACGAACTCGAGAATTTCCTATTGCATCTGAAAGCAGAAACTCGCCCGATTACAACGGTATGTGTATATTTCTCCTAGGCCTTTGTAGTTATTGGTTTCGAGTATCAGACTTGCGAAAATTTTGATGGTTTCTCAAGCATTCCTTAAATTCAAACATCCATATCTCGCGAACGGATTGACGAACTCGAGAATTTCCTATTGCATCTGAAACCAGAAACTCGCCCGATTACAACGGTGTGTGTACTTTCCCCCTAGGCCATTCCAGTTGTTCGTTTCGAGTATCAGACCAGCGAAAATTTTGATGGTTTCTCAAACATTCCTCAACTTCAAACCCCCATATCTCGCGAACACATTGACGAACTCGAGAAATTCCTGTTGCATGTGAAAGTAGAAAGTCGCCCGATTACAACGGTATGTGTATTTTGCGCCTAGGCCTTTGAAGTTATTGGTTTCGTGTATCGGACCAACGAAAATTTTGATGGTTTCTCAACCATTCCTTAACTTCAAACTCCCATATCTCGCGAACGGATTTATGAACTCGAGAATTTCCTGTTGCATGTGAAAGTAGAAAGTCGCCCGATTTCAACTGTATGTGTATCTTTCCCCTAGGCCTTTGAAGTTATTGGTTTCGCGTACCAGACTTGCGAAAATTTTGATGGTTTCTCATGCATTCCTTAACTTCAAACTTCCATATCTCGCGAATGGATTGACGAACTCGAGAATTTCCTATTGCATCTAAAAGCAGAAACCCGCCCGATTACAATGGTGTGTGTACTCTTCCCCTAAGCCATTCCAGTTATTGGTTTCGTGTATCAGACTTGCGAAAATTTTGATGGTTTCTCAACCTTTCCTTAACTTCAAACTCCCATTTCTGGCGAACGGATTGACGAACTCGAGAAATTCCTGTTGCATCTGAAAGTAGAAACTCGCCCGATTACAATGGTATGTGTACTTTTCCCCTAGGCCTTTCCACTTATTGGTTTCGAGTATCAGACTTGCGAAAATATTGATGGTCTTTCAACCATTCCTTAACTTCAAACTTCTATATCTCGCGAACGGATTGACGAACTCGAGAATTTCATATTGCATCTGAAAGCATAAACTCGCCCGATTACAACGGTATGTGTATTTTTGTCCAAGGCCATAGAAGTTATTGGATTCGAGTATCAGACTTGCGAAAATTTTGGTGATTTCTCAACCATTCCTCGACTTCAAACCCCCATATCTCGCGACCGGATTGACGAACTCGAAAAATTCCTGTTGCATGTGAAAGTAGAAAGTCGCCCGATTACAACGGTATGTGTATTTTGCCCCTAGGCCTTTGAAGTTATTGTTTTCGAGTATCAGACATGCGACAATTTTGATGGTTTCTCAACCATTCCTTATTTTCACACTTCCATATCTCGCGAACGGATTGACGAACTCGAGAATTTCATATTGCATCTGAAAGCAGAAACCCGCCCGATTACAACGGTGTGTGTACTCTTCCCCTAGGCCATTCCCGTTATTGGTTTCGAGTATCAGACTTGCGAAAATTTTGATGGTTTCTCAACCATTCCTTAACTTCAAACTCCCATATCTCGCGAACGGATTGACGAACTCGAGAAATTCCTGTTGCATCTGAAAGTAGAAACTCGCCCGATTACAACGGTGTGTGTACTTTCCCCCTAGGCCATTCCAGTTGTTGGTTTCGAGTATCAGACCAGCGAAAATTTTGATGGTTTCTCAAACATTCCTCAACTTCAAACCCCCATATCTCGCGAACACATTGACGAACTCGAGAAATTCCTGTTGCATGTGAAAGTAGAAAGTCGCCCGATTACAACGGTATGTGTATTTTGCGCCTAGGCCTTTGAAGTTATTGGTTTCGTGTATCGGACCAACGAAAATTTTGATGGTTTCTCAACCATTCCTTAACTTCAAACTCCCATATCTCGCGAACGGATTTATGAACTCGAGAATTTCCTGTTGCATGTGAAAGTAGAAAGTCGCCCGATTTCAACTGTATGTGTATCTTTCCCCTAGGCCTTTGAAGTTATTGGTTTCGCGTACCAGACTTGCGAAAATTTTGATGGTTTCTCATGCATTCCTTAACTTCAAACTTCCATATCTCGCGAATGGATTGACGAACTCGAGAATTTCCTATTGCATCTGAAAGCAGAAACTCGCCCGATTACAACGGTATCTGTATTTTTGCCCTAGGCCATAGTAGTTATTGGATTCGAGTTTCAGACTTGCGAAAATTTTGATGGTTTTTCAACCCTTCCTTGACATCCAACTCCCATATCTCGCGATCGGATTGACGAACTCGAGAATTTCCTATTGCATCTGAAAGCAGAAACTCGCCCGATTACAACGGTATGTGTATTTTTCCCCTAGGCACATGTAGTTATTGGTTTCGAGTATCAGACTTGCGAAAATTTTGTTGTTTTCTCAACCATTCCCTAACTTCAAACTCCCATATCTCGCGAACGGATTGACGAACTCGAGAAATTCCTGTTGCATCTGAAAGTAGAAACTCGCCCGATTACAACGGTATGTGTATTTATCCCCTAGGCCATTGTAGTTCTTGGTTTAGAGTATCAGACTTGCGAAAATTTTGATGGTTTCTCAACCTTTCCTTAACTTCAAACTCCCATTTCTGGCGAACGGATTGACGAACTCGAGAAATTCCTGTTGCATCTGAAAGTAGAAACTCGCCCGATTACAATGGTATGTGTACTTTTCCCCTAGGCCTTTCCACTTATTGGTTTCGAGTATCAGACTTGCGAAAATATTGATGGTTTTTCAACCATTCCTTAACTTCACACTTCCATATCTCGCGAACGGATTGACGAACTCGAGAATTTCATATTGCATCTGAAAGCATAAACTCGCCCGATTACAACGGTATGTGTATTTTTGTCCAAGGCCATAGAAGTTATTGGATTCGAGTATCAGACTTGCGAAAATTTGGATGGTTTCTCAACCATTCCTTATCTTCACACTTCCATATCTCGCGAACGGATTGACGAACTCCAGAATTTCCTATTGCATCTAAAAGCAGAAACCCGCCCGATTACAATGGTGTGTGTACTCTTCCCCTAAGCCATTCCAGTTATTGGTTTCGTGTATCAGACTTGCGAAAATTTTGATGGTTTCTCAACCTTTCCTTAACTTCAAACTCCCATTTCTGGCGAACGGATTGACGAACTCGAGAAATTCCTGTTGCATCTGAAAGTAGAAACTCGCCCGATTACAATGGTATGTGTACTTTTCCCCTAGGCCTTTCCACTTATTGGTTTCGAGTATCAGACTTGCGAAAATATTGATGGTCTTTCAACCATTCCTTAACTTCAAACTTCTATATCTCGCGAACGGATTGACGAACTCGAGAATTTCATATTGCATCTGAAAGCATAAACTCGCCCGATTACAACGGTATGTGTATTTTTGTCCAAGGCCATAGAAGTTATTGGATTCGAGTATCAGACTTGCGAAAATTTGGATGGTTTCTCAACCATTCCTTATCTTCACACTTCCATATCTCGCGAACGGATTGACGAACTCCAGAATTTCCTATTGCATCTAAAAGCAGAAACCCGCCCGATTACAATGGTGTGTGTACTCTTCCCCTAAGCCATTCCAGTTATTGGTTTCGTGTATCGGACCAGCGAAAATTTTGATGGTTTCTCAATCATTCCTTAACTTCAAACTCCCATATCTCGCGAACAGATTTACGAACTCGAGAAATTCCTGTTGCATGTGAAAGTAGAAAGTCGCCCGATTTCAAATGTATGTGTATCTTTCCCCTAGGCCTTTGAAGTTATTGGTTTCGAGTACCAGACTTGCGAAAATTTGGTGGTTTCTCATGCATTCCTTAACTTCAAACTTCTATATCTCGCGAACGGATTGACGAACTCGAGAATTTCATATTGCATCTGAAAGCATAAACTCGCCCGATTACAACGGTATGTGTATTTTTGCCCAAGGCCATAGAAGTTAATGGATTCGATAATCAGACTTGCGAAAATTTGGATGATTTCTCAACCATTCCTTAACTTCAAACTCCCATATCTCGCGAACGGATTGACGAACTCGAGAAATTCCTGTTGCATCTGAAAGTAGAAACTCGCCCGATTACAACGGTGTGTGTACTTTCCCCCTAGGCCATTCCAGTTGTTGGTTTCGAGTATCAGACCAGCGAAAATTTTGATGGTTTCTCAAACATTCCTCAACTTCAAACCCCCATATCTCGCGAACACATTGACGAACTCGAGAAATTCCTGTTGCATGTGAAAGTAGAAAGTCGCCCGATTACAACGGTATGTGTATTTTGCGCCTAGGCCTTTGAAGTTATTGGTTTCGTGTATCGGACCAACGAAAATTTTGATGGTTTCTCAACCATTCCTTAACTTCAAACTCCCATATCTCGCGAACGGATTTATGAACTCGAGAATTTCCTGTTGCATGTGAAAGTAGAAAGTCGCCCGATTTCAACTGTATGTGTATCTTTCCCCTAGGCCTTTGAAGTTATTGGTTTCGCGTACCAGACTTGCGAAAATTTTGATGGTTTCTCATGCATTCCTTAACTTCAAACTCCCATATCTCGCGAACGCATTGACGAACTCGAGAAATTCCTGTTGCGTCTGAAAGTAGAAACTCGCCCGATTACAACGGTATGTGTATTTTTCCCCTAGGCCATTGTAGTTATTGGATTCGCGTATCAGACTTGCGAAAATTTTGGTGATTTCTCAAACATTCCTCAACTTCAAACCCCCATATCTCGCGAACACATTGACGAACTCGAGAAATTCCTGTTGCATGTGAAAGTAGAAAGTCGCCCGATTACAACGGTATGTGTATTTTGCGCCTAGGCCTTTGAAGTTATTGGTTTCGTGTATCGGACCAACGAAAATTTTGATGGTTTCTCAACCATTCCTTAACTTCAAACCCCCATATCTCGCGACCGGATTGACGAACTCGAAAAATTCCTGTTGCATGTGAAAGTAGAAAGTCGCCCGATTACAACGGTATGTGTATTTTGCCCCTAGGCCTTTGAAGTTATTGTTTTCGAGTATCAGACATGCGACAATTTTGATGGTTTCTCAACCATTCCTTATTTTCACACTTCCATATCTCGCGAACGGATTGACGAACTCGAGAATTTCATATTGCATCTGAAAGCAGAAACCCGCCCGATTACAACGGTGTGTGTACTCTTCCCCTAGGCCATTCCCGTTATTGGTTTCGAGTATCAGACTTGCGAAAATTTTGATGGTTTCTCAACCATTCCTTAACTTCAAACTCCCATATCTCGCGAACGGATTGACGAAGTCGAGAAATTCCTGTTGCATCTGAAAGTAGAAACTCGCCCGATTACAACGGTGTGTGTACTTTCCCCCTAGGCCATTCCAGTTGTTGGTTTCGAGTATCAGACCAGCGAAAATTTTGATGGTTTCTCAAACATTCCTCAACTTCAAACCCCCATATCTCGCGAACTCATTGACGAACTCGAGAAATTCCTGTTGCATGTGAAAGTAGAAAGTCGCCCGATTACAACGGTATGTGTATTTTGCGCCTAGGCCTTTGAAGTTATTGGTTTCGTGTATCGGACCAACGAAAATTTTGATGGTTTCTCAACCATTCCTTAACTTCAAACTCCCATATCTCGCGAACGGATTTATGAACTCGAGAATTTCCTGTTGCATGTGAAAGTAGAAAGTCGCCCGATTTCAACTGTATGTGTATCTTTCCCCTAGGCCTTTGAAGTTATTGGTTTCGCGTACCAGACTTGCGAAAATTTTGATGGTTTCTCATGCATTCCTTAACTTCAAACTTCCATATCTCGCGAATGGATTGACGAACTCGAGAATTTCCTATTGCATCTGAAACCAGAAACTCGCCCGATTACAACGGTATGTGTATTTTTCCCCTAGGCACATGTAGTTATTGGTTTCGAGTATCAGACTTGCGAAAATTTTGTTGTTTTCTCAACCATTCCCTAACTTCAAACTCCCATATCTCGCGAACGGATTGACGAACTCGAGAAATTCCTGTTGCATCTGAAAGTAGAAACTCGCCCGATTACAACGGTATGTGTATTTATCCCCTAGGCCATTGTAGTTCTTGGTTTAGAGTATCAGACTTGCGAAAATTTTGATGGTTTCTCAACCTTTCCTTAACTTCAAACTCCCATTTCTGGCGAACGGATTGACGAACTCGAGAAATTCCTGTTGCATCTGAAAGTAGAAACTCGCCCGATTACAATGGTATGTGTACTTTTCCCCTAGGCCTTTCCACTTATTGGTTTCGAGTATCAGACTTGCGAAAATATTGATGGTTTTTCAACCATTCCTTAACTTCACACTTCCATATCTCGCGAACGGATTGACGAACTCGAGAATTTCATATTGCATCTGAAAGCATAAACTCGCCCGATTACAACGGTATGTGTATTTTTGTCCAAGGCCATAGAAGTTATTGGATTCGAGTATCAGACTTGCGAAAATTTGGATGGTTTCTCAACCATTCCTTATCTTCACACTTCCATATCTCGCGAACGGATTGACGAACTCCAGAATTTCCTATTGCATGTAAAAGCAGAAACCCGCCCGATTACAATGGTGTGTGTACTCTTCCCCTAAGCCATTCCAGTTATTGGTTTCGTGTATCAGACTTGCGAAAATTTTGATGGTTTCTCAACCTTTCCTTAACTTCAAACTCCCATTTCTGGCGAACGGATTGACCAACTCGAGAAATTCCTGTTGCATCTGAAAGTAGAAACTCGCCCGATTACAATGGTATGTGTACTTTTCCCCTAGGCCTTTCCACTTATTGGTTTCGAGTATCAGACTTGCGAAAATATTGATGGTTTTTCAACCATTCCTTAACTTCAAACTTCTATATCTCGCGAACGGATTGACGAACTCGAGAATTTCATATTGCATCTGAAAGCATAAACTCGCCCGATTACAACGGTATGTGTATTTTTGTCCAAGGCCATAGAAGTTATTGGATTCGAGTATCAGACTTGCGAAAATTTGGATGGTTTCTCAACCATTCCTTATCTTCACACTTCCATATCTCGCGAACGGATTGACGAACTCCAGAATTTCCTATTGCATCTAAAAGCAGAAACCCGCCCGATTACAATGGTGTGTGTACTCTTCCCCTAAGCCATTCCAGTTATTGGTTTCGTGTATCGGACCAGCGAAAATTTTGATGGTTTCTCAATCATTCCTTAACTTCAAACTCCCATATCTCGCGAACAGATTTACGAACTCGAGAAATTCCTGTTGCATGTGAAAGTAGAAAGTCGCCCGATTTCAAATGTATGTGTATCTTTCCCCTAGGCCTTTGAAGTTATTGGTTTCGAGTACCAGACTTGCGAAAATTTGGTGGTTTCTCATGCATTCCTTAACTTCAAACTTCTATATCTCGCGAACGGATTGACGAACTCGAGAATTTCATATTGCATCTGAAAGCATAAACTCGCCCGATTACAACGGTATGTGTATTTTTGCCCAAGGCCATAGAAGTTAATGGATTCGATAATCAGACTTGCGAAAATTTGGATGATTTCTCAACCATTCCTTAACTTCAAACTCCCATATCTCGCGAACGCATTGACGAACTCGAGAAATTCCTGTTGCGTCTGAAAGTAGAAACTCGCCCGATTACAACGGTATGTGTATTTTTCCCCTAGGCCATTGTAGTTATTGGATTCGCGTATCAGACTTGCGAAAATTTTGGTGATTTCTCAACCATTCCTCAACTTCAAACCCCCATATCTCGCGACCGGATTGACGAACTCGAAAAATTCCTGTTGCATGTGAAAGTAGAAAGTCGCCCGATTACAACGGTATGTGTATTTTGCCCCTAGGCCTTTGAAGTTATTGTTTTCGAGTATCAGACATGCGACAATTTTGATGGTTTCTCAACCATTCCTTATTTTCACACTTCCATATCTCGCGAACGGATTGACGAACTCGAGAATTTCATATTGCATCTGAAAGCAGAAACCCGCCCGATTACAACGGTGTGTGTACTCTTCCCCTAGGCCATTCCCGTTATTGGTTTCGAGTATCAGACTTGCGAAAATTTTGATGGTTTCTCAACCATTCCTTAACTTCAAACTCCCATATCTCGCGAACGGATTGACGAACTCGAGAAATTCCTGTTGCATCTGAAAGTAGAAACTCGCCCGATTACAAGGGTATGTGTATTTTTCCCCTTGGCCATTGTAGTTATTGGATTCGCGTATCAGACTTGCGAAAATTTTGATGATTTCTCAACCATTCCTCAACTTCAAACCCCCATATATCGCGAACACATTGACGAACTCGAGAAATTCCTGTTGCATGTGAAAGTAGAAAGTCGCCCGATTACAACGGTATGTGTATTTTGCCCCTAGGCCTTTGAAGTTATTGTTTTCGAGTATCAGACATGCGACAATTTTGATGGTTTCTCAACCATTCCTTATTTTCACACTTCCATATCTCGCGAACGGATTGACGAACTCGAGAATTTCATATTGCATCTGAAAGCAGAAACCCGCCCGATTACAACGGTGTGTGTACTCTTCCCCTAGGCCATTCCCGTTATTGGTTTCGAGTATCAGACTTGCGAAAATTTTGATGGTTTCTCAACCATTCCTTAACTTCAAACTCCCATATCTCGCGAACGGATTGACGAACTCGAGAAATTCCTGTTGCATCTGAAAGTAGAAACTCGCCCGATTACAAGGGTATGTGTATTTTTCCCCTTGGCCATTGTAGTTATTGGATTCGCGTATCAGACTTGCGAAAATTTTGATGATTTCTCAACCATTCCTCAACTTCAAACCCCCATATATCGCGAACACATTGACGAACTCGAGAAATTCCTGTTGCATGTGAAAGTAGAAAGTCGCCCGATTACAACGGTATGTGTATTTTGCCCCTAGGCCTTTGAAGTTATTGGTTTCGAGTATCAGACTTGCGAAAATTTTGATGGTTTCTCAACCATTCCTTATTTTCACACTTCCATATCTCGCGAACGGATTGACGAACTCCAGAATTTCCTATTGCATCTGAAAGCAGAAACCCGCCCGATTACAATGGTGTGTGTACTCTTCCCCTAGGCCATTCCAGTTATTGGTTTCGTGTATCGGACCAGCGAAAATATTGATGGTTTCTCAACAATTCCTTATTTTCACACTTCCATATATCGGGAACGGATTGACGAACTCGAGAATTTCCTATTGCATCTGAAAGCAGAAACTCGCCCGATTACAACGGTGGGTGTACTTTTCCCCTAGGCCATTGCAGTTGTTGGTTTCGAGTATCAGACCAGCGAAAATTTTGATGGTTTCTCAAGCATTCCTTAACTTCAAACATCCATATCTCGCGAACACATTGACGAACTCGAGAAATTCCTGTTGCATGTGAAAGTAGAAAGTCGCCCGATTACTACGGCATGTGTATTTTGCCCCTAGGCCTTTGAAGTTATTGGTTTCGAGTATCAGACTTGCGACAATTTTGATGGTTTCTCAACCATTCCTTAACTTCAAACTCCCATATCTCGCGAACGGATTGACGAACTCGAGAAATTCCTGTTGCATGTGAAAGTAGAAAGTCGCCCGATTACAACGGTATGTGTATTTTGCCCCTAGGCCTTTGAAGTTATTGGTTTCGAGTATCAGACATGCGACAATTTTGGTGGTTTCTCAACCATTCCTTATTTTCACACTTCCATATCTCGCGAACGGATTGACGAACTCGAGAATTTCTTATTGCATCTGAAAGCAGAAACCCGCCCGATTACAACGGTGTGTGTACTCTTCCCCTAGGCCATTCCCGTTATTGGTTTCGAGTATCAGACTTGCGAAAATTTTGATGGTTTCTCAACCATTCCTTAACTTCAAACTCCCATATCTCTGGAACGGATTGACGAACTCGAGAAATTCCTGTTGCGTCTGAAAGTAGAAACTCGCCCGATTACAACGGTATGTGTATTTTTCCCCTAGGCCATTGTAGTTATTGGATTCGCGTATCAGACTTGCGAAAATTTTGATGATTTCTCAACCATTCCTCAACTTCCAACCCCCATATCTCGCGAACGGATTGACGAACTCGAGAAATTCCTGTTGCATGTGAAAGTAGAAAGTCGCCCGATTACAACGGTATGTGTATTTTTCCCCTGGGCCATTGTAGTTATTGGATTCGCGTATCAGACTTGCGAAAATTTTGATGATTTCTCAACCATTCCTCAACTTCCAACCCCCATATCTCGCGAACGGATTGACGAACTCGAGAAATTCCTGTTGCATGTGAAAGTAGAAAGTCGCCCGATTACAACGGTATGTGTATTTTGCCCCTAGGCCTTTGAAGTTATTGGTTTCGAGTATCTGACTTGCGAAAATTTTGATGGTTTCTCAAGCATTCCTTAAATTCAAACTTCCATATCTCGCGAACGGATTGACGAACTCGAGAATTTCCTATTGCATCTGAAACCAGAAACTCGCCCGATTACAACGGTGTGTGTACTTTCCCCCTAGGCCATTCCAGTTGTTGGTTTCGAGTATCAGACCAGCGAAAATTTTGATGGTTTCTCAACCATTCCTCAACTTCAAACCCCCATATCTCGCGAACACATTGACGAACTCGAGAAATTCCTGTTGCATGTGAAAGTAGAAAGTCGCCCGATTACAACGGTATGTGTATTTTGCCCCTAGGCCTTTGAAGTTATTGGTTTCGTGTATCGGACCAACGAAAATTTTGATGGTTTCTCAACCTTTCCTTAACTTCAAACTCCCATATCTCGCGAACGGATTTATGAACTCGAGAATTTCCTGTTGCATGTGAAAGTAGAAACTCGCCCGATTACAACGGTATGTGTATTTTTCTCCTAGGCCTTTGTAGTTATTGGTTTCGAGTATCAGACTTGCGAAAATTTTGATGGTTTCTCAAGCATTCGTTAACTTCAAACTTCCATATCTCGCGAACGGATTGACGAACTCGAGAATTTCCTATTGCATCTGAAACCAGAAACTCGCCCGATTACAACGGTGTGTGTACTTTCCCCCTAGGCCATTCCAGTTGTTGGTTTCGAGTATCAGACCAGCGAAAATTTTGATGGTTTCCCAAGCATTCCTTAACTTCAAACTTCCATATCTCGCGAACGGATTGACGAACTCGAGAATTTCCTATTGCATCTGAAAGCAGAAACTCGCCCGATTACAACGGTATGTGTATTTTTGCCCAAGGCTATAGTAGTTATTGGTTTCGAGTATCAGACTTGCGAAAATTTAGATGGTTACTCAACCATTCCTTAACTTCAAACTCCCATATCTCGCGAACGGATTGACGAACTCGAGAAATTCCTGTTGCATGTGAAAGTAGAAAGTCGCCCGATTGCAACTGTGTGTGTATCTTTCCCCTAGGCCTTTGAAGTTATTGGCTTCGAGAATCAGACTTGCGAAAATTTTGATGGTTTCTCAACCATTCCTTAACTTCACACTTCCATATCTCGCAAACAGGTTGACGAACTCGAGAATTTCCTATTGCATCTGAAAGCAGAAACTCGCCCGATTACAACGGTACGTGCATTTTTGCCCTAGGCCATGGTAGTTATTGGTTTCGAGTTTCAGACTTGCGAAAATTTTGATGATTTCTCAACCATTCCTTAACTTCAAACTCGCATATCTCGCGAACGCATTGACGAACTCGAGAAATTCCTGTTGCATGTGAAAGTAGAATCTCGCAAGATTACAATGGTATGTGTATCTTTCCCCTAGGCATTTGTAGTTATTGGTTTCGAGTATCAGACTTGCGAATATTTTGATGGTTTCTCAAGCATTCCTTAACTTCAAACTCCCATGCCTCGCGAACTGATTGACGATCTCGAGAAATTCCTGTTGCATCCGAAAGTAGAAACTCGCCCGATTACAACGGTATGTGTATTTTTCCCCTAGGCATTTGTAGTTATTGGTTTCGAGTATCAGACTTGCGAAAATTTTGATGGTTTCTCAACCATTCCTTATTTTCACACTCCCATATCTCGCGAACGTATTGACGAACTCGAGAAATTCCTGTTGCAGCTGAAAGTAGAAACTCGCCCGATTACAAAGATATGTGTGTTTTCCCCGTAGGCCTTTGTAGTTATTGGTTTCGAGTATCAGACTTGCGAAAATTTTGATGGTTTCCCAACCATTCCTTAACTTCACACTTCCATATCTCGCAAACAGGTTGACGAACTCGAGAATTTCCTATTGCATCTGAAAGCAGAAACTCGCCCGATTACAACGGTACGTGCATTTTTGCCCTAGGCCATGGTAGTTATTGGTTTCGAGTTTCAGACTTGCGAAAATTTTGATGATTTCTCAACCATTCCTTAACTTCAAACTCGCATATCTCGCGAACGCATTGACGAACTCGAGAAATTCCTGTTGCATGTGAAAGTAGAATCTCGCAAGATTACAATGGTATGTGTATTTTTCCCCTAGGCATTTGTAGTTATTGGTTTCGAGTATCAGACTTGCGAATATTTTGATGGTTTCTCAAGCATTCCTTAACTTCAAACTCCCATGCCTAGCGAACGGATTGACGATCTCGAGAAATTCCTGTTGCATCTGAAAGCAGAAACTCGCCCGATTACAACGGTACGTGTATTTTTGCCCTAGACCATTGTTGTTATTGGTTTCGAGAATCAGACTTGCGAAAATTGTGATGGTTTCTCAACCATTCCTTAACTTCATACTCCCATATCTCGCGAACGGATTGACGAACTCCAGAAATTCCTGTTGCATCTGAAAGTAGAAACTCGCGCGATTACAAAGATATGTGTATTTTTCCCCTAGGCCATTGTAGTTATTGGTTTCGAGTATCAGACTTGCGAAAATTTTGATGGTATCTGAACCATTCCTTAATTTCCAACTCCCATACCTCGCGAACGGATTGACGAGCTCGAGAATTTCCTATTGCATCTGAAAGCAGAAACTCGCCCGATTACAACGGTACGTGTATTTTTGCCCTAGGCCATAGTAGTTATCGGTTTCGAGAATCAGACTTGCGAAAATTCTGATGGTTTCTCAACCATTCCTTAACTTCATACTCCCATATCTCGCGAACGGATTGACGAACTCGAGAAATGCCTGTTGCATCTGAAAGTAGAAACTCGCCCGATTACAAAGATATGTGCGTTTTCCCCGTAGGCCTTTGTAGTTATTGGATTCGAGTATCAGACTTGCGAAAATTTTGATGGTTTCTCAACCATTCCTTAATTTCCAACTCCCATACCTCGCGAACGGATTGACGAGCTCGAGAATTTCCTATTGCATCTGAAAGCAGAAACTCGCCCGATTACAACGGTACGTGTATTTTTGCCCTAGGCCATAGTAGTTATTGGTTTCGAGAAACAGACTTGCGAAAATTCTGATGGTTTCTCAACCATTCCTTAACTTCATACTCCCATATCTCGCGAACGGATTGACGAACTCGAGAAATGCCTGATGCATCTGAAAGTAGAAACTCGCCCGATTACAAAGATATGTGCGTTTTCCCCGTAGGCCTTTGTAGTTATTGGTTTCGAGTATCAGACTTGCGAAAATATTGATGGTTTTTCAACCATTCCTTAACTTCAAACTTCTATATCTCGCGAACGGATTGACGAACTCGAGAATTTCATATTGCATCTGAAAGCATAAACTCGCCCGATTACAACGGTATGTGTATTTTTGTCCAAGGCCATAGAAGTTATTGGATTCGAGTATCAGAGCAGCGAAAATTTTGATGGTTTCTCAAGCAGTCCTTATATTCACACTTCCATATCTCGCGAACGGATTGACGAACTCGAGAAATTCCTGTTGCATGTGAAAGTAGAATCTCGCCCGATTACAATGGTATGCGTATTTTTCCCCTAGGCATTTGTTGTTATTGGTTTCGAGTATCAGACTTGCGAAAATTTTGATGGTTTCTCAACCATTCCTTAACTTCAAACTCCCATATTTCGCGAACGGATTGACGAACTCGAGAATCTCCTATTGCATCTGAAAGTAGGAACTCGCACGATTACAATGGTGTGTGTTCTTCTCGCCTAGGCCATTGTAGTTATTGGTTTCGAGTATCAGACTTGCGAAAATTTCGATGGTTTTTCAACCATTTCTTAACTTCACACTTCCATATCTCGCGAACGGATTGACGAACTCGAGAATTTCCAATTGCATCTGAAAGCAGAAACTCGCCCAATTACAACGTTATGTGTATTTGTGCCCTAGGCCATAGTAGTTATTGGTTTCGAGTATCCGACTTGCGAAAATTGTGATGGTTCCTCAACCATTCCTTAACTTCACACTTCCATATCTCGCGAACAGATTGACGTACTCGAGAATTTCCTATTGCATCTGAAAGCAGAAACTCGCCGGATTACAACGGTATGTGTATTTTTCCCCTAGGCCATTGTAGTTATTGGTTTCGAGTATCAGACTTGCGAAAATTGTGATGGTTTCTCAACCATTCCTTAACTTCAGACTCCCATATCTCGCGAACGGAATGACTAACTCGAGAAATTCCTGTTGCATCTGAAAGTGGAAACTCGCCAGATTACAAAGGTATGTGTATTTTTCCCCTGGGCCATTGTAGTTATTGGTTTCGAGTATCAGACTTGCGAAAATTGTGATGGTTTCTCAACCATTCCTTAACTTCGAACTCCCATATCTCGCGAACGGATTGCCGAACTCGAGAAATTCCTGTTGCATCTGAAGTAGAAACTCGCCCGATTACAAAGATATGTGTGTTTTCCCCGTAGGCCTTTGTAGTTATTGGGTTCGAGTATCAGACTTGCGAAAATTTTGATGGTTTCTCAACCATTCCTTAACTTCACACTTCCATATCTCGCGAACAGATTGACGAACTCGTGAATTTCCTATTGCATCTGAAAGCAGAAACTCGTCCGATTACAACGGTACGTGCATTTTTGCCCTATGCCATGGTAGTTATTGGTTTCGAGTATCAGACTTGCGAAAATTTTGATGGTTTCTCAAGCATTCCATAACTACAAACATCCATATCTCGCGAACAGATTGACGAACTCGAGAAATTCCTGTTGCATCTGAAAATGGAAACTCGGCCGATTACAAAGGTATGTGCATTTTTCCCCTATGCCTTTGTAGTTATTGGTTTCGAGTAACAGACTTGCGAAAATTTTGATGGTTTCTCAACCATTCCATAATTTCAAACTCCCATATCTCACGAACGGATTGACGAACTCGAGAAATTCCTGTTGCATCTGAAAGCAGAAACTCGCCTGATTACAACGGTATGCGTATTTTTCCCCTAGGCCATTGTAGTTATTGGTTTCTAGCATCAGAATTGCGAAAATTTTGATGGTTTCTCAACCATTCCTTAAATTCAAGCTCCCATATCTCGCGAACGGAATGACGAACTCGAGAAATTCCTGTTGCATCTGAAAATGGAAACTCGCCCGATTACAAAGGTATGTGCATTTTTCCCCTATGCCTTTGTGGTTATTGGTTTCGAGTATCAGACTTGCGAAAATTTTGATGGTTTCTCAACCATTCCGTAACTTCAAACTCCCATATCTCGCGAACGGATAGACGAACTCGAGAAATTCCTGTTGCATCTGAAAATGGAAACTCGGCCGATTACAAAGGTATGTGCATTTTTCCCCTATGCCTTTGTAGTTATTGGTTTCGAGTATCAGACTTGCGAAAATTTTGATGGTTTCTCAAGCATTCCATAAATACAAACTTCCATATCTCGCGAACAGATTGACGAACTCGAGAAATTCCTGTTGCATCTGAAATTAGACACTCGCCCGATTTAAACGGTATGTGCATTTTTCCCCTAGGACATTGTAGTTATTGGTTTCTAGCATCAGAATTGCGAAAATTTTGATGGTTTCTCAACCATTCCTTAAATTCAAGCTCCCATATCTCGCGAACGGAATGACGAACTCGAGAAATTCCTGTTGCATCTGAAAATGGAAACTCGGCCGATTACAAAGGTATGTGCATTTTCCCCCTATGCCTTTGTAGTTATTGGTTTCGAGTATCAGACTTGCGAAAATTGTGATGGTTTCTCAACCATTCCTTAACTTCAAACTCCCATATCTCGCGAACGGAATGAGTAACTCGAGAAATTCCTGTTGCATCTGAAAGTAGAAACTCGCACGATAACAATGGTGTGTGTACTTTTCCCCTAGGGCATTGTAGTTATTGGTTTCGAGTATCAGACTTGCGAAAATTTTGATGATTTCTCAACCATTCCATAACTTCAAACTCCCATATCTGGCGAACGGATTGACGAACTCCAGAATTTCCTATTGCATCTGAAAGCAGAAACTCGCCCGATTACAACGGTACGTGTATTTTTGCCCTAGGCCATAGTAGTTATTGGTTTCGAGTATCAGACTTGCGAAAATTGTGATGGTTTCTCAACCATTCCTTAACTTCAAACTCCCATATCTCGCGAACGGAATGACGAACTCGAGAAATTCCTGTTGCATCTAAAAATGGAAACTCGCCCGATTACAAAGGTATGTGCATTTTTCCCCTATGCCTTTGTAGTTATTGGCTTCGAGTATCAGACTTGCGAAAATTTTGATGGTTTCTCAACCATTCCTTAACTTAAAACTCCCATATCTCGGGAACGGAATGACGAACTCGAGAAATTCCTGTTGCATCTGAAAGTAGAAACTCGCACGATTACAATGGTGTGTGTTCTTCTCCCCTAGGCCATTGTAGTTATTGGTTTCGAGTATCAGACTTGCGAAAATTTTGATGGTTTCTCAACCATTCCTTAACTTCACACTTCCATATCTCGCGAACAGATTGACGAACTCGTGAATTTCCTATTGCATCTGAAAGCAGAAACTCGTCCGATTACAACGGTACGTGCATTTTTGCCCTATGCCATGGTAGTTATTGGTTTCGAGTATCAGACTTGCGAAAATTTTGATGGTTTCTCAAGCATTCCATAACTACAAACATCCATATCTCGCGAACAGATTGACGAACTCGAGAAATTCCTGTTGCATCTGAAAATGGAAACTCGGCCGATTACAAAGGTATGTGCATTTTTCCCCTATGCCTTTGTAGTTATTGGTTTCGAGTAACAGACTTGCGAAAATTTTGATGGTTTCTCAACCATTCCATAATTTCAAACTCCCATATCTCACGAACGGATTGACGAACTCGAGAAATTCCTGTTGCATCTGAAAGCAGAAACTCGCCTGATTACAACGGTATGCGTATTTTTCCCCTAGGCCATTGTAGTTATTGGTTTCTAGCATCAGAATTGCGAAAATTTTGATGGTTTCTCAACCATTCCTTAAATTCAAGCTCCCATATCTCGCGAACGGAATGACGAACTCGAGAAATTCCTGTTGCATCTGAAAATGGAAACTCGCCCGATTACAAAGGTATGTGCATTTTTCCCCTATGCCTTTGTGGTTATTGGTTTCGAGTATCAGACTTGCGAAAATTTTGATGGTTTCTCAACCATTCCGTAACTTCAAACTCCCATATCTCGCGAACGGATAGACGAACTCGAGAAATTCCTGTTGCATCTGAAAATGGAAACTCGGCCGATTACAAAGGTATGTGCATTTTTCCCCTATGCCTTTGTAGTTATTGGTTTCGAGTATCAGACTTGCGAAAATTTTGATGGTTTCTCAAGCATTCCATAAATACAAACTTCCATATCTCGCGAACAGATTGACGAACTCGAGAAATTCCTGTTGCATCTGAAATTAGACACTCGCCCGATTTAAACGGTATGTGCATTTTTCCCCTAGGACATTGTAGTTATTGGTTTCTAGCATCAGAATTGCGAAAATTTTGATGGTTTCTCAACCATTCCTTAAATTCAAGCTCCCATATCTCGCGAACGGAATGACGAACTCGAGAAATTCCTGTTGCATCTGAAAATGGAAACTCGGCCGATTACAAAGGTATGTGCATTTTCCCCCTATGCCTTTGTAGTTATTGGTTTCGAGTATCAGACTTGCGAAAATTGTGATGGTTTCTCAACCATTCCTTAACTTCAAACTCCCATATCTCGCGAACGGAATGAGTAACTCGAGAAATTCCTGTTGCATCTGAAAGTAGAAACTCGCACGATAACAATGGTGTGTGTACTTTTCCCCTAGGGCATTGTAGTTATTGGTTTCGAGTATCAGACTTGCGAAAATTTTGATGATTTCTCAACCATTCCATAACTTCAAACTCCCATATCTGGCGAACGGATTGACGAACTCCAGAATTTCCTATTGCATCTGAAAGCAGAAACTCGCCCGATTACAACGGTACGTGTATTTTTGCCCTAGGCCATAGTAGTTATTGGTTTCGAGTATCAGACTTGCGAAAATTGTGATGGTTTCTCAACCATTCCTTAACTTCAAACTCCCATATCTCGCGAACGGAATGACGAACTCGAGAAATTCCTGTTGCATCTAAAAATGGAAACTCGCCCGATTACAAAGGTATGTGCATTTTTCCCCTATGCCTTTGTAGTTATTGGCTTCGAGTATCAGACTTGCGAAAATTTTGATGGTTTCTCAACCATTCCTTAACTTAAAACTCCCATATCTCGGGAACGGAATGACGAACTCGAGAAATTCCTGTTGCATCTGAAAGTAGAAACTCGCACGATTACAATGGTGTGTGTTCTTCTCCCCTAGGCCATTGTAGTTATTGGTTTCGAGTATCAGACTTGCGAAAATTTCGATGGTTTTTCAACCATTCCTTAACTTCACACTTCCATATCTCGCTAACGGATTGACGAACTCGAGAATTTCCTATTGCATCTGAGAGCAGAAAGTCGCCCGATTACAACGGTATGTGTATTTTTGCCCTAGGCCATAGTTGTTACTGGATTCGAGTATCAGACTTGCGAAAATTTTGATGGTTTCTCAAGCATTCCTTAACTTCAAACTCCCATATCTCGCGAACGGATTGACGAACTCGAGAATTTCCTGTTGCATCTGAAAGCAGAAACTCGCCCGATTACAAATGTATGTGTATTTTTCCCCTAGGCCATAGCAGTTATTGGTTTCGAGTATCAGACTTGCGAAAATTTTGATGGTATCTGAACCATTCCTTAATTTCCAACTCCCATATCTCGCGAACGGATTGACGAACTCCAGAATTTCCAATTGCATCTGAAAGCAGAAACTCGCCCAATTACAACGGTATGTGTATTTTTGCCCTAGGCCATAGTTGTTACTGGATTCGAGTATCAGACTTGCGAAAATTTTGATGGTTTCTCAAGCATTCCTTAACTTCAAACTCCCATATCTCGCGAACGGAATGACGAACTCGAGAAATTCCTGTTGCATCTCAAAATGGAAACTCGCCCGATTACAAAGGTATGTGCATTTTTCCCCTATGCCTTTGTAGTTATTGGTTTCGAGTATCAGACTTGCGAAAATTTTGATGGTTTCTCAACCGTTCCTTAACTTAAAACTCCCATATCTCGCGAACGGAATGACGATCTCGAGAAATTCCTGTTGCATCTGAAAGTAGAAACTCGCACGATTACAATGGTGTGTGTTCTTCTCCCCTAGGCCATTGTAGTTATTGGTTTCGAGTATCAGACTTGCGAAAATTTCGATGGTTTTTCAACCATTCCTTAACTTCACACTTCCACATCTCGCGAACGGATTGACGAACTCCAGAATTTCCAATTGCATCTGAAAGCAGAAACTCGCCCAATTACAACGGTATGTGTATTTGTGCCCTAGGCCATAGTAGTTATTGGTTTCGAGTATCAGACTTGCGAAAATTTTGATGGTTTCTCAACCATTCCTTAACTTAAAACTCCCATATCTCGAGAACGGAATGACGAACTCGAGAAATTCCTGTTGCATCTGAAAGTAGAAACTCGCATGATTACAATGGTGTGTGTTCTTCTCCCCTAGGCTATTGTAGTTATTGCTTTCGAGTATCAGACTTGCGAAAATTTCGATGGTTTCTCAACCATTCCATAACTTCAAACTTCCATATCTCGCTAACGGATTGACGAACTCGAGAATTTCCTATTGCATCTGAGAGCAGAAAGTCGCCCGATTACAACGGTATGTGTATTTTTGCCCTAGGCAATAGTTGTTACTGGATTCGAGTATCAGACTTGCGAAAATTTTGATGGTTTCTCAAGCATTCCTTAACTTCAAACTCCCATATCTCGCGAACGGATTGACGAACTCGAGAATTTCCTGTTGCATCTGAAAGCAGAAACGCGCCCGATTACAAATGTATGTGTATTTTTCCCCTAGGCCATAGCAGTTATTGGTTTCGAGTATCAGACTTGCGAAAATTTTGATGGTATCTGAACCATTCCTTAATTTCCAACTCCCATATCTCGCGAACGGATTGACGAGCTTGAGAATTTCCTATTGCATCTGAAAGCAGAAACTCGCCCGATTACAACGGTACGTGTATTTTTCCCCTAGGCCATAGTAGTTATTGGTTTCGAGTATCAGACTTGCGAAAATTGTGATGGTTTCTCAACCATTCCTTAACTTCAAACTCCCATATCTCGCGAACGGATTGACGAACTCGAGAAATTCCTGTTGCATCTGAAAGCAGAAACTTGCCCGATTACAAAGGTATGTGCATTTTTCCCCTATGCCTTTGTAGTTATTGGTTTCGAGTATCAGACTTGCGAAAATTTTGCTGGTTTCTCAACCATTCCTTAACTTCAAACTCCCATATCTCGCGAACGGAATGACGAACTCGAGAAATTCCTGTTGCATCTGAAAATGGAAACTCGGCCGATTACAAAGGTATGTGCATTTTTCCCCTATGCCTTTGTAGTTATTGGCTTCGAGTATCAGACTTGCGAAAATTTTGATGGTTTCTCAACCATTCCTTAACTTAAAACTCCCATATCTCGAGAACGGAATGACGAACTCGAGAAATTCCTGTTGCATCTGAAAGTAGAAACTCGCACGATTACAATGGTGTGTGTTCTTCTCCCCTAGGCCATTGTAGTTATTGCTTTCGAGTATCAGACTTGCGAAAATTTCGATGGTTTCTCAACCATTCCATAACTTCAAACTTCCCTATCTCGCTAACGGATTGACGAACTCGAGAATTTCCTATTGCATCTGAGAGCAGAAAGTCGCCCGATTACAACGGTATGTGTATTTTTGCCCTAGGCCGTAGTTGTTACTGGATTCGAGTATCAGACTTGCGAAAATTTTGATGGTTTCTCAAGCATTCCTTAACTTCAAACTCCCATATCTCGCGAACGGATTGACGAACTCGAGAATTTCCTGTTGCATCTGAAAGCAGAAACTCGCCCGATTACAAAGGTATGTGTATTTTTCCCCTAGGCCATAGCAGTTATTGGTTTCGAGTATCAGACTTGCGAAAATTTTGATTGTATCTGAACCATTCCTTAATTTCCAACTCTCATATCTCGCGAACGGATTGACGAGCTTGAGAATTTCCTATTGCATCTGAAAGCAGAAACTCGCCCGATTACAACGGTACGTGTATTTTTGCCCTAGGCCATAGTAGTTATTGGTTTCGAGTATCAGACTTGCGAAAATTGTGATGGTTTCTCAACCATTCCTTAACTTCAAACTCCCATATCTCGCGAACGGAATGACGAACTCGAGAAATTCCTGTTGCATCTAAAAATGGAAACTCGCCCGATTACAAAGGTATGTGCATTTTTCCCCTATGCCTTTGTAGTTATTGGCTTCGAGTATCAGACTTGCGAAAATTTTGATGGTTTCTCAACCATTCCTTAACTTAAAACTCCCATATCTCGGGAACGGAATGACGAACTCGAGAAATTCCTGTTGCGTCTGAAAGTAGAAACTCGCACGATTACAATGGTGTGTGTTCTTCTCCCCTAGGCCATTGTAGTTATTGGTTTCGAGTATCAGACTTGCGAAAATTTCGATGGTTTTTCAACCATTCCTTAACTTCACACTTCCATATCTCGCGAACGGATTGACGAACTCCAGAATTTCCAATTGCATCTGAAAGCAGAAACTCGCCCAATTACAACGGTATGTGTATTTGTGCCCTAGGCCATAGTAGTTATTGGTTTCGAGTATCAGACTTGCGAAAATTTTGATGGTTTCTCAACCATTCCTTAACTTAAAACTCCCATATCTCGAGAACGGAATGACGAACTCGAGAAATTCCTGTTGCATCTGAAAGTAGAAACTCGCACGATTACAATGGTGTGTGTTCTTCTCCCCTAGGCCATTGTAGTTATTGCTTTCGAGTATCAGACTTGCGAAAATTTCGATGGTTTCTCAACCATTCCATAACTTCAAACTTCCCTATCTCGCTAACGGATTGACGAACTCGAGAATTTCCTATTGCATCTGAGAGCAGAAAGTCGCCCGATTACAACGGTATGTGTATTTTTGCCCTAGGCCGTAGTTGTTACTGGATTCGAGTATCAGACTTGCGAAAATTTTGATGGTTTCTCAAGCATTCCTTAACTTCAAACTCCCATATCTCGCGAACGGATTGACGAACTCGAGAATTTCCTGTTGCATCTGAAAGCAGAAACTCGCCCGATTACAAAGGTATGTGTATTTTTCCCCTAGGCCATAGCAGTTATTGGTTTCGAGTATCAGACTTGCGAAAATTTTGATTGTATCTGAACCATTCCTTAATTTCCAACTCTCATATCTCGCGAACGGATTGACGAGCTTGAGAATTTCCTATTGCATCTGAGAGCAGAAAGTCGCCCGATTACAACGGTATGTGTATTTTTGCCCTAGGCCGTAGTTGTTACTGGATTCGAGTATCAGACTTGCGAAAATTTCGATGGTTTTTCAACCATTCCTTAACTTCACACTTCCATATCTCGCGAACGGATTGACGAACTCCAGAATTTCCAATTGCATCTGAAAGCAGAAACTCGCCCAATTACAACGGTATGTGTATTTGTGCCCTAGGCCATAGTAGTTATTGGTTTCGAGTATCAGACTTGCGAAAATTTTGATGGTTTCTCAACCATTCCTTAACTTAAAACTCCCATATCTCGAGAACGGAATGACGAACTCGAGAAATTCCTGTTGCATCTGAAAGTAGAAACTCGCATGATTACAATGGTGTGTGTTCTTCTCCCCTAGGCCATTGTAGTTATTGCTTTCGAGTATCAGACTTGCGAAAATTTCGATGGTTTCTCAACCATTCCATAACTTCAAACTTCCCTATCTCGCTAACGGATTGACGAACTCGAGAATTTCCTATTGCATCTGAGAGCAGAAAGTCGCCCGATTACAACGGTATGTGTATTTTTGCCCTAGGCCGTAGTTGTTACTGGATTCGAGTATCAGACTTGCGAAAATTTTGATGGTTTCTCAAGCATTCCTTAACTTCAAACTCCCATATCTCGCGAACGGATTGACGAACTCGAGTATTTCCTGTTGCATCTGAAAGCAGAAACTCGCCCGATTACAAAGGTATGTGTATTTTTCCCCTAGGCCATAGCAGTTATTGGTTTCGAGTATCAGACTTGCGAAAATTTTGATTGTATCTGAACCATTCCTTAATTTCCAACTCTCATATCTCGCGAACGGATTGACGAGCTTGAGAATTTCCTATTGCATCTGAAAGCAGAAACTCGCCCGATTACAACGGTACGTGTATTTTTGCCCTAGGCCATAGTAGTTATTGGTTTCGAGTATCAGACTTGCGAAAATTGTGATGGTTTCTCAACCATTCCTTAACTTCAAACTCCCATATCTCGCGAACGGAATGACGAACTCGAGAAATTCCTGTTGCATCTAAAAATGGAAACTCGCCCGATTACAAAGGTATGTGCATTTTTCCCCTATGCCTTTGTAGTTATTGGCTTCGAGTATCAGACTTGCGAAAATTTTGATGGTTTCTCAACCATTCCTTAACTTAAAACTCCCATATCTCGGGAACGGAATGACGAACTCGAGAAATTCCTGTTGCGTCTGAAAGTAGAAACTCGCACGATTACAATGGTGTGTGTTCTTCTCCCCTAGGCCATTGTAGTTATTGGTTTCGAGTATCAGACTTGCGAAAATTTCGATGGTTTTTCAACCATTCCTTAACTTCACATTTCCATATCTCGCGAACGGATTGACGAACTCCAGAATTTCCAATTGCATCTGAAAGCAGAAACTCGCCCAATTACAACGGTATGTGTATTTGTGCCCTAGGCCATAGTAGTTATTGGTTTCGAGTGTCAGACTTGCGAAAATTTTGATGGTTTCTCAACCATTCCTTAACTTAAAACTCCCATATCTCGAGAACGGAATGACGAACTCGAGAAATTCCTGTTGCATCTGAAAGTAGAAACTCGCATGATTACAATGGTGTGTGTTCTTCTCCCCTAGGCCATTGTAGTTATTGCTTTCGAGTATCAGACTTGCGAAAATTTCGATGGTTTCTCAACCATTCCATAACTTCAAACTTCCATATCTCGCTAACGGATTGACGAACTCGAGAATTTCCTATTGCATCTGAGAGCAGAAAGTCGCCCGATTACAACGGTATGTGTATTTTTGCCCTAGGCTATAGTTGTTACTGGATTCGAGTATCAGACTTGCGAAATCTCGATGGTTTTTCAACCATTCCTTAACTTCACACTTCCATATCTCGCGAACGGATTGACGAACTCCAGAATTTCCAATTGCATCTGAAAGCAGAAACTCGCCCAATTACAACGGTATGTGTATTTGTGCCCTAGGCCATAGTAGTTATTGGTTTCGAGTATCAGACTTGCGAAAATTTCGATGGTTTTTCAACCATTCCTTAACTTCACACTTCCATATCTCGCGAACGGATTGACGAACTCCAGAATTTCCAATTGCATCTGAAAGCAGAAACTCGCCCAATTACAACGGTATGTGTATTTGTGCCCTAGGCCATAGTAGTTATTGGTTTCGAGTATCCGACTTGCGAAAATTGTGATGGTTCCTCAACCATTCCTTAACTTCACACTTCCATATCTCGCGAACAGATTGACGTACTGGAGAATTTCCTATTGCATCTGAAAGCAGAAACTCGCCGTATTACAACGGTATGTGTATTTTTCCCCTAGGCCATTGTAGTTATTGGTTTCGAGTATCAGACTTGCGAAAATTTTGATGGTATCTGAACCATTCCTTAATTTCCAACTCCCATATCTCGCGAACGGATTGACGAGCTCGAGAATTTCCTATTGCATCTGAAAGCAGAAACTCGCCCGATTACAACGGTACGTGTATTTTTGCCCTAGGCCATAGTAGTTATTGGTTTCGAGTATCAGACTTGCGAAAATTGTGATGGTTTCTCAACCATTCCTTAACTTCAAACTCCCATATCTCGCGAACGGATTGCCGAACTCGAGAAATTCCTGTTGCATCTGAAGTAGAAACTCGCCCGATTACAAAGATATGTGTGTTTTCCCCGTAGGCCTTTGTAGTTATTGGGTTCGAGTATCAGACTTGCGAAAATTTTGATGGTTTCTCAACCATTCCTTAACTTCAAACTCCCATATCTCGCGAACGGAATGACGAACTCGAGAAATTCCTGTTGCATCTGAAAATGGAAACTCGCCCTATTACAAAGGTATGTGCATTTTTCCCCTATGCCTTTGTAGTTATTGGTTTCGAGTATCAGGCTTGCGAAAATTTTAATGGTTTCTCAACCATTCCTTAACTTCAAACTCCCATATCTCGCGAACGGAATGACGAACTCGAGAAATTCCTGTTGCATCAAAAATGGAAACTCAGCCGATTACAAAGGTATGTGCATTTTTCCCCTATGCCTTTGTAGTTATTGGTTTAGAGTATCAGACTTGCGAAAATTGTGATGGTTTCTCAACCATTCCTTAACTTCAAACTCCCATATCTCGCGAACGGAATGACGAACTCGAGAAATTCCTGTTGCATCTGAAAGTAGAAACTCCCACGATTACAATGGTGTGTGTACTTTTCCCCTAGGCCATTTTAGTTATTGGTTTCGAGTATCAGACTTGCGAAAATTTCGATGGTTTCTCAACCATTCCATAACTTCAAACTTCCATATCTCGCGAACGGATTGACGAACTCGAGAATTACCTATTGCATCTGAGAGCAGAAAGTCGCCCGATTACAACGGTATGTGTATTTTTGCCCTAGGCCATAGTTGTTACTGGATTCGAGTATCAGACTTGCGAGAATTGTGATGGTTTCTCAAACATTCCTTAACTTCAAACTCCCATTTCTCGCGAACGGATTGGCGAACTCGAGAAATTCCTGTTGCATCTGAAAGTAGAAACTCGCCCGATTACAATGGTATGTGTACTTTTCCCCTAGGCCTTTCCACTTATTTGTTTCGAGTATCAGACTTGCGAAAATATTGATGGTTTTTCAACCATTCCTTAACTTCACACTTCCATATCTCGCGAACGGATTGACGTACTCGAGAATTTCCTATTGCATCTGAAAGCAGAAACCTGCCCGATTACAACGGTACGTGTATTTTTGCCCTAGGCCATGGTAGTTATTGGTTTCGAGTATCAGGCTTGCGAAAATTTTAATGGTTTCTCAACCATTCCTTAACCTCAAACACCCATATCTCGCGAACGGAACGACGAACTCGAGAAATTCCTGTTGCATCTGAAAATGGAAACTCGCCCGATTACAAAGGTATGTGCCTTTTTCCCCTATGCCTTTGTAGTTACTGGTTTCGAGTATCAGACTTTCGAAAATTGTGATGGTTTTTCAACCATTCCTTAACTTCAAACTCCCATATCTCGCGAACAGATTGACGAACTCGAGAATTTCCTATTGCATCTGAAAGCAGAAACTCGCCCGATTACAACGGTACGTGCATTTTTCCCCTATGCCTTTGTAGTTATTGGTTTCGAGTATCAGACTTGCGAAAGTTCTGATGGTTTCTCAAGCATTCCTTAACTTCAAACTCCCATATCTCGCGAACGGAATGACGAACTCGAGAAATTCCTGTTGCATCTGAAAGTAGAAACTCGCACGATTACAATGGTGTGTGTACTTTTCCCCTAGGCCATTGTAGTTATTGGTTTCGAGTATCAGACTTGCGAAAATTTTGATGGTTCCTCAACCATTCCATAACTTCAAATTTCCATATCTCGCGAACGGATTGACGAACTCGAGAATTTCCTATTGCATCTGAAAGCAGAAACTCGCCCGATTACAACGGTACGTGTATTTTTGCCCTGGGCCATAGTGGTTATTGGTTTCGAGTATCAGACTTGCGAAAGTTGTGATGGTTTCTCAACCATTCCTTAACTTCATACTCCCATATCTCGCGAACGGGTTGACGAACTCGAGAAATTCCTGTTGCATCTGAAAGTAGAAACTCGCCCGATTACAAAGATATGTGTGTTTTCCCGTAGGCCTTTGTAGTTATTGGTTTCGAGTATCAGACTTGCGAAAATTTTGATGGTTTCTCAACCATTCCTTAACTTCACACTTCTATATCTCGCAAACGGATTGACGAACTCGAGAATTTCCTATTGCATCTGAAAGAAGAAACTCGCCCGATTACAACGGTACGTGCATTTTTGCCCTAGGCCATGGTAGTTATTGGTTTCGAGTATCAGACTTGCGAAAATTTTGATGGTTTCTCAAGCATTCCTTAACTTCAAACTCCCATTTCTCGCGAACGGATTGACGAACTCGAGAAATTCCTGTTGCATCTGAAAGTAGAAACTCGCCCGATTACAATGGTATGTGTACTTTTCCCCTAGGCCATTCCACTTACTGGTTTCGAGTATCAGACATGCGAAAATATTGATGGTTTTTCAACCATTCCTTAACATCACACTTCCATATCTCGCGAACGGATTGACGTACTCGAGAATTTCCTATTGCATCTGAAAGTAGAAACTCGCACGAATACAATGGTGTGTGTACTTTTCCCCTAGGCCATTGTAGTTATTGGTTTCGAGTATCAGACTTGCGATAATTTTGATGGTTTCTCAACCATCCCATAACTTCAAACTCCCATATCTCGCGAACGGATTGACGAACTCGAGAAATTCCTGTTGCATCTGAAAGCAGAAACTCGCCCGATTACAACGGTATGCGTATTTTTCCCCTAGGCCATTGTAGTTATTGGTTTCTAGCATCAGAATTGCGAAAATTTTGATGGTTTCTCAACCATTCCTTAACTTCAAACTCCCATATCTCGCGAACGGAATGACGAACTCGAGAAATTCCTGTTGCATCTGAAAATGGAAACTAGCCCGATTACAAAGGTATGTGCATTTTTCCCCTATGGCTTTGTAGATATTGGTTTCGAGTATCAGACTTGCGAAAATTTTTATGGTTTCTGAACAATTCCGTAACTTCAAACTCACATATCTCGCGAACGGAATGACGAACTCGAGAAATTCCTGTTGCATCTGAAAATGGAAACTCGGCCGATTACAAAGGTATGTGCATTTTTCCCCTATGCCTTTGTAGTTATTGGTTTCGAGTATCAGACTTGCGAAAATTTTGACGGTTTCTCGACCATTCCTTAACTTCAAACTCCCATATCTCGCGAACGGATTGACGAACTCGAGAAATTCCTGTTGCATCTGAAAGCAGAAACTCGCCCGATTACAACGGTATGCGTATTTTTCCCCTAGGCCTTTGTAGTTATTGGTTTCTTGCATCAGAATTGCGAAAATTTTGATGGTTTCTCAACCATTCCTTAACTTCAAACTCACATATCTCGCGAACGGGTTGACGAACTCGAGAAATTCCTGTTGCATCTGAAAGTAGAAACTCGCCCGATTACAAAGATATGTGTGTTTTCCCCGTAGGCCTTTGTAGTTATTGGTTTCGAGTATCAGACTTGCAAAAATTTTGATGGTTTCTCAACCATTCCTTAACTTCACACTTCTATATCTCGCAAACGGATTGACGAACTCGAGAATTTCCTATTGCATCTGAAAGAAGAAACTCGCCCGATTACAACGGTACGTGCATTTTTGCCCTAGGCCATGGTAGTTATTGGTTTCGAGTATCAGACTTGCGAAAATTTTGATGGTTTCTCAAGCATTCCTTAACTTCAAACTCCCATTTCTCGCGAACGGATTGACGAACTCGAGAAATTCCTGTTGCATCTGAAAGTAGAAACTCGCCCGATTACAATGGTATGTGTACTTTTCCCCTAGGCCATTCCACTTACTGGTTTCGAGTATCAGACATGCGAAAATATTGATGGTTTTTCAACCTTTCCTTAACATCACACTTCCATATCTCGCGAACGGATTGACGTACTCGAGAATTTCCTATTGCATCTGAAAGTAGAAACTCGCACGAATACAATGGTGTGTGTACTTTTCCCCTAGGCCATTGTAGTTATTGGTTTCGAGTATCAGACTTGCGATAATTTTGATGGTTTCTCAACCATTCCATAACTTCAAACTCCCATATCTCGCGAACGGATTGACGAACTCGAGAAATTCCTGTTGCATCTGAAAGCAGAAACTCGCCCGATTACAACGGTATGCGTATTTTTCCCCTAGGCCATTGTAGTTATTGGTTTCTAGCATCAGAATTGCGAAAATTTTGATGGTTTCTCAACCATTCCTTAACTTCAAACTCCCATATCTCGCGAACGGAATGACGAACTCGAGAAATTCCTGTTGCATCTGAAAATGGAAACTAGCCCGATTACAAAGGTATGTGCATTTTTCCCCTATGGCTTTGTAGATATTGGTTTCGAGTATCAGACTTGCGAAAATTTTGATGGTTTCTGAACAATTCCGTAACTTCAAACTCCCATATCTCGCGAACGGAATGACGAACTCGAGAAATTCCTGTTGCATCTGAAAATGGAAACTCGGCCGATTACAAAGGTATGTGCATTTTTCCCCTATGCCTTTGTAGTTATTGGTTTCGAGTATCAGACTTGCGAAAATTTTGACGGTTTCTCGACCATTCCTTAACTTCAAACTCCCATATCTCGCGAACGGATTGACGAACTCGAGAAATTCCTGTTGCATCTGAAAGCAGAAACTCGCCCGATTAGAACGGTATGCGTATTTTTCCCCTAGGCCTTTGTAGTTATTGGTTTCTTGCATCAGAATTGCGAAAATTTTGATGGTTTCTCAACCATTCCTTAACTTCAAACTCCCATATCTCGCGAACGGAATGACGAACTCGAGAAATTCCTGTTGCATCTAAAAATGGAAACTCGCCCGATTAGAAAGGTATGTGCATTTTTCCCCTATGCCTTTGTAGTTATTGGTTTCGAGTATCAGACTTGCGAAAATTTTGATGGTTTCTCAACCATTCCTTAACTTCAAACTCCCATATCTCGCGAACGAAATGACGAACTCGAGAAATTCCAGTTGCATCTGAAAATGGAAACTCGGCCGATTACAAAGGTATGTGCATTTTGCCCCTATGCCTTTGTAGTTATTGGTTTCGAGTATCAGACTTGCGAAAATTTTGATGGTTTCTCAACCATTCCTTAACTTAAAACTCCCATATCTCGAGAACGGAATGACGAACTCGAGAAATTCCTGTTGCATCTGAAAGTAGAAACTCGCATGATTACAATGGTGTGTGTTCTTCTCCCCTAGGCCATTGTAGTTATTGGTTTCGAGTATCAGACTTGCGAAAATTTCGATGGTTTCTCAACCATTCCATAACTTCAAACTTCCATATCTCGCGAACGGATTGACGAACTCGAGAATTTCCTATTGCATCTGAAAGCAGAAACTCGCCCGATTGCAACGGTACGTGTATTTTTCCCCACGGCCTTTGTAGTTATTGGTTTCGAGTATCAGACTGGCGAAAATTTTCATGGTTTCTCAAGCATTCCTTAACTTCAAACACCCATTTCTCGCGAACGGATTGACGAACTCGAGAAATTCCTGTTGCATCTGAAAGTAGAAACTCGCACGATTACAATGGTGTGTGTACTTTTCCCCTAGGCCATTGTAGTTATTGGTTTCGAGTATCAGACTTGCGATAATTTTGATGGTTTCTCAACCATTCCATAACTTCAAACTCCCATATCTCGCGAACGGATTGACGTACTCGAGAATTTCCTATTGCATCTGAAAGTAGAAACTCGCACGATTACAATGGTATGTGTATTTTTGCCCTAGGCAAAAGTAGTTATTGGTTTCGAGTATCAGACTTGCGAAAATTTTGATGATTTCTCAAACATTCCTTAACTACAAACTCCATATCTCGCGAACGGATTGACGAATTCGAGAAATTCCTGTTGCATCCGAAAGTAGAAACACGCCCGATTACAACGCTATGTGTATTTTTGCCCTAGGCATTAGTAGTTTTCGGTTTCGAGTATCAGACTTACTAAAATTTTGATAGTTTCTCAACCATTCCTTAACTTCAAACTCCCATATCTCGCGAACGGATTGACGAACTCGAGAAATTCCTGTTGCATCTGAAAGCAGAAACTCGCCCGATTAGAACGGTATGCGTATTTTTCCCCTAGGCCTTTGTAGTTATTGGTTTCTTGCATCAGAATTGCGAAAATTTTGATGGTTTCTCAACCATTCCTTAACTTCAAACTCCCATATCTCGCGAACGGAATGACGAACTCGAGAAATTCCTGTTGCATCTAAAAATGGAAACTCGCCCGATTAGAAAGGTATGTGCATTTTTCCCCTATGCCTTTGTAGTTATTGGTTTCGAGTATCAGACTTGCGAAAATTTTGATGGTTTCTCAACCATTCCTTAACTTCAAACTCCCATATCTCGCGAACGAAATGACGAACTCGAGAAATTCCAGTTGCATCTGAAAATGGAAACTCGGCCGATTACAAAGGTATGTGCATTTTGCCCCTATGCCTTTGTAGTTATTGGTTTCGAGTATCAGACTTGCGAAAATTTTGATGGTTTCTCAACCATTCCTTAACTTAAAACTCCCATATCTCGAGAACGGAATGACGAACTCGAGAAATTCCTGTTGCATCTGAAAGTAGAAACTCGCATGATTACAATGGTGTGTGTTCTTCTCCCCTAGGCCATTGTAGTTATTGGTTTCGAGTATCAGACTTGCGAAAATTTCGATGGTTTCTCAACCATTCCATAACTTCAAACTTCCATATCTCGCGAACGGATTGACGAACTCGAGAATTTCCTATTGCATCTGAAAGCAGAAACTCGCCCGATTGCAACGGTACGTGTATTTTTCCCCACGGCCTTTGTAGTTATTGGTTTCGAGTATCAGACTGGCGAAAATTTTCATGGTTTCTCAAGCATTCCTTAACTTCAAACACCCATTTCTCGCGAACGGATTGACGAACTCGAGAAATTCCTGTTGCATCTGAAAGTAGAAACTCGCACGATTACAATGGTGTGTGTACTTTTCCCCTAGGCCATTGTAGTTATTGGTTTCGAGTATCAGACTTGCGATAATTTTGATGGTTTCTCAACCATTCCATAACTTCAAACTCCCATATCTCGCGAACGGATTGACGTACTCGAGAATTTCCTATTGCATCTGAAAGTAGAAACTCGCACGATTACAATGGTGTGTGTATTTTTCCCCACGGCCTTTGTAGTTATTGGTTTCGAGTATCAGACTGGCGAAAATTTTCATGGTTTCTCAAGCATTCCTTAACTTCAAACACCCATTTCTCGCGAACGGATTGACGAACTCGAGAAATTCCTGTTGCATCTGAAAGTAGAAACTCGCCCGATTACAAAGATATGTGTGTTTTCCCCGTAGGCCTTTGTAGTTATTGGTTTCGAGTATCAGACTTGCGAAAATTTTGATGGTTTCTCAACCATTCCTTAACTTCACACTTCTATATCTCGCAAACAGATTGACGAACTCGAGAATTTCCTATTGCATCTGAAAGTAGAAACTCGCCCAATTACAACGGTACGTGCATTTTTGCCCTAGGCCATGGTAGTTATTGGTTTCGAGTATCAGACTTGCGAAAATTTTGATGGTTTCTCAAGCATTCCTTAACTTCAAACTCCCATTTCTCGCGAACTGATTGACGAACTCGAGAAATTCCTGTTGCATCTGAAAGTAGAAACACGCCCGATTACAATGGTATGTGTACTTTTCCCCTAGGCCATTCCACTTACTGGTTTCGAGTATCAGACATGCGAAAATATTGATGGTTTTTCAACCATTCCTTAACATCACACTTCCATATCTCGCGAACGGATTGACGTACTCGAGAATTTCCTATTGCATCTGAAAGTAGAAACTCGCACGATTACAATGGTGTGTGTACTTTTCCCCTAGGCCATTGTAGTTATTGGTTTCGAGTATCAGACTTGCGATAATTTTGATGGTTTCTCAACCATTCCATAACTTCAAACTCCCATATCTCGCGAACGGATTGACGTACTCGAGAATTTCCTATTGCATCTGAAAGTAGAAACTCGCACGATTACAATGGTGTGTGTACTTTTCCCCTAGGCCATTGTAGTTATTGGTTTCGAGTATCAGACTTGCGATAATTTTGATGGTTTCTCAACCATTCCATAACTTCAAACTCCCATATCTCGCGAACGGATTGACGAATTCCAGAATTTCCTATTGCATCTGAAAGCAGAAACTCGCCCGATTACAACGGTACGTGTATTTTTGCCCTGGGCCATAGTGGTTATTGGTTTCGAGTATCAGACTTGCGAAAGTTGTGATGGTTTCTCAACCATTCCTTAACTTCATACTCCCATATCTCGCGAACGGCTTGACGAACTCGAGAAATTCCTGTTGCATCTGAAAGTAGAAACTCGCCCGATTACAAAGATATGTGTGTTTTCCCCGTAGGCCTTTGTAGTTATTGGTTTCGAGTATCAGACTTGCGAAAATTTTGATGGTTTCTCAACCATTCCTTGACTTCACACTTCCATATCTCGCGAACAGATTGACGAACTCTAGAATTTCCTATTGCATCTGAAAGCAGAAACTCGCCCGATTACAACGGTACGTGCATTTTTGCCCTAGGCCATGGTAGTTATTGGTTTCGAGTATCAGACTTGCGAAAATTTAATGGTTCCTCAAGCATTCCTTAACATCAAATTCCCATTTCTCGCGAACGGATTGACGAACTCGAGAAATTCCTGTTGCATCTGAAAGCAGAAACTCGCCCGATTACAACGGTAAGTGTATTTTTCCCCTAGGCCATTGTAGTTATTGGTTTCTAGCATCAGAATTGCGAAAATTTTGTTGGTTTCTCAACCATTCCTTAACTTCAAACTCCCATATCTCGCGAACGGATTGACGAACTCGAGAAATTCCTGTTGCATCTGAAAGCAGAAACTCGCCCGATTACAACGGTATGTATACTTTTCCCCTAGGCCATTGTAGTTATTAGTTTCGAGTATCAGACTTGCGAAAATTTTGATGGTGTCGCAACCATTCCATAACTTCAAACTTCCATATCTCGCGAACAGATTGACGAACTCGAGAATTTCATCTTGCATCTGAAAGCAGAAACTCGCCCGATTACAACGGTACGTGTATTTTTCCCCAAGGCCTTTGTAGTTATTGTTTTCGAGAATCAGACTTGCGAAAACTTTGATGGTTTCTCAAACATTCCTTAACTTCAAACTCCCATATCTCGCGAACGGATTGACGAACTCGAGAAATTCCTGTTGCATCTGACAGCAGAGACTCGCCCGGTTACAACGGTACGTTTAATTTTGCCCTAGGCTAGTAGTTATTGGTTTCGAGTATCAGACTTGCGAAAATTGTGTTGGTTTCTCAAACATTCCTTAACTTCAAACTCCCACATCTCGCGAAGGGTTTGACGAACTCGAGAAATTCCTGTTGCATCTGACAGCAGAGACTCGCCCGGTTACAACGGTACGTTTAATTTTGCCCTAGGCCATAGTAGTTATTGGTTTCTAGCATCAGAATTGCGAAAATTTTGATGGTTTCTCAACCATTCCTTAAGTTCAAACTCCCATATCTCGCGAACGGATTGACGAACTCGAGAAATTCCTGTTGCATCTGACAGCAGAGACTCGCCCGGTTACAACGGTACGTTTATTTTTGCCCTAGGCCATAGTAGTTATTGGTTTCTAGCATCAGAATTGCGAAAATTTTGATGGTTTCTCAACCATTCCTTTACTTCAAACTCCCATATCTCGCGAACGGACTGACGAACTCGAGAAATTCCTGTTGCATCTGAAAGTGGAATCTCGCCCGATTACAAAGGTATGTGCATTTTTCCCCTAGGCCTTTGTAGTTATGGGTTTCGAGTATCAGATTTGCGAAAATTTTGATGGTTTCTCAACCATTCCTTAACTTCAAAGTTCCGTCTCGCGAACGGAATGACGCACTCGAGAAATTCCTGTTGCATCTGAAAGTGGAATCTCGCCCGATTACAAAGGTATGTGCATTTTTCCCCTAGGCCTTTGTAGTTATGGGTTTCGAGTATCAGACTTGCGAAAATTTTGATGGTTTCTCAACCATTCATTAACTTCAAACTCCCATATCACGCGAACGGATTGACGATCTCGAGAAATTCCTGTTGCATCTGAAAGCAGAAACTCGCCAGATTACAACGGTATGTGTATTTCCCCTATGCCATTGTAGTTAATGGTTTCTAGCGTCAGAATTGCGAAAATTTTGATGGTTTCTCAACCATTCCTTAACTTCAAACTCCCATATCTCGCGAACGGATTGACGAACTCGAGAATTTCCTCTTGCATGTGAAAGCAGAAACTCGCCCGATTACAACGGTATGTGTATTTATCCCCTAAGCCATTGTAGTTATTGGTTCCGAGTATCAGACTTGCGAAAATTTTGATGGATTCTCAACCATTCCTTAACTTCAAACTCCCATATCTCGCGAACGGATTGACGATCTCGAGAAATTCCTGTTGCATCTGAAAGCAGAAACTCGCCAGATTACAACGGTATGTGTATTTTCCCCTAGGCCATTGTAGTTATTGGTTTCTAGCGTCAGAATTGCGAAAATTTTGATGGTTTCTCAACCATTCCTTAACTTCGAACTCCCATATCTCGCGAACGGATTGACGAACTCGAGAATTTCCTCTTGCATGTGAAAGCAGAAACTCGCCCGTTTACAACGGTATGTGTATTTTTCCCCTAAGCCAATGTAGTTATTGTTTTCGAGTATCAGACTTGCGAAAATTTTGATGGTTTCTCATCCATTCCATAACTTCAAACTTCCATATCTCGCGAACGGATTGAAGAACTCGAGAATTTCCTATTGCATCTGAGAGCAGAAAGTCGCCCGATTACAACGGTATGTGTATTTTTGCCCTAGGCCATAGCTGTTATTGGATTCGAGTATCAGACTTGCGAAAATTTTGATGGTTTCTCAACCATTCCTTAACTTCAAACTCCCATTTCTCGCGAACGGATTGACGAACTCGAGAAATTCCTGTTGCATCTGAAATTAGAAACTCGCCCGATTACAATGGTATGTGTACTTTTCCCCTAGGCCATTCCACTTACTGGTTTCGAGTATCAGACATGCGAAAATATTGATGGTTTTTCAACCATTCCTTAACATCACACTTCCATATCTCGCGAACGGATTGACGTACTCGAGAATTTCCTATTGCATCTGAAAGTAGAAACTCGCACGATTACAATGGTGTGTGTACTTTTCCCCTAGGCCATTGTAGTTATTGGTTTCGAGTATCAGACTTGCGATAATTTTGATGGTTTCTCAACCATTCCATAACTTCAAACTCCCATATCTCGCGAACGGATTGACGAACTCGAGAAATTCCTGTTGCATCTGAAAGCAGAAACTCGCCCGATTACAACGGTATGCGTATTTTTCCCCTAGGCCATTGTAGTTATTGGTTTCTAGCATCAGAATTGCGAAAATTTTGATGGTTTCTCAACCATTCCTTAACTTCAAACTCCCATATCTCGCGAACGGAATGACGAACTCCAGAAATTCCTGTTGCATCTGAAAATGGAAACTAGCCCGATTACAAAGGTATGTGCATTTTTCCCCTATGGCTTTGTAGTTATTGGTTTCGAGTATCAGACTTGCGAAAATTTTGATGGTTACTCAACCATTCCTTAACTTCAAACTCCCATATCTCGCGAACGGATTGACGAATTCCAGAATTTCCTATTGCATCTGAAAGCAGAAACTCGCCCGATTACAACGGTACGTGTATTTTTGCCCTGGGCCATAGTGGTTATTAGTTTCGAGTATCAGACTTGCGAAAGTTGTGATGGTTTCTCAACCATTCCTTAACTTCAAACTCCCATATCTCGCGAACGGATTGACGAACTCGAGAAATTCCTGTTGCATCTGAAAGCAGAAACTCGCCCGATTACAACGGTAAGTGTATTTTTCCCCTAGGCCATTGTAGTTATTGGTTTCTAGCATCAGAATTGCGAAAATTTTGATGGTTTCTCATCCATTCCATAACTTCAAACTTCCATATCTCGCGAACGGATTGACGAACTCGAGAAATTCCTGTTGCATCTGACAGCAGAGACTCGCCCGGTTACAACGGTACGTTTAATTTTGCCCTAGGCTAGTAGTTATTGGTTTCTAGCATCAGAATTGCGAAAATTTTGATGGTTTCTCAACCATTCCTTAACTTCAAACTCCCATATCTCGCGAACGGATTGACGAACTCGAGAAATTCCTGTTGCATCTGAAAGCAGAAACTCGCCCGATTACAACGGTAAGTGTATTTTTCCCCTAGGCCATTGTAGTTATTGGTTTCTAGCATCAGAATTGCGAAAATTTTGTTGGTTTCTCAACCATTCCTTAACTTCAAACTTCCATATCTCGCAAACAGATTGACGAACTCGAGAATTTCATCTTGCATCTGAATGCAGAAACTCGCCCGATTACAACGGTACGTGTATTTTTCCCCAAGGCCTTCGTAGTTATTGGTTTCGAGAATCAGACTTGCGAAAACTTTAATGGTTTCTCAAACATTCCTTAACTTCAAACTCCCATATCTCGCGAACGGACTGACGAACTCGAGAATTTCCTATTGCATCTGAAAGCAGAAACTCTCCCGATTACAACGGTACGTGTATTTTTGCCCTAGGCCATAGTAGTTATTGGTTTCGAGTATCAGACTTGCGAAAATTGTGATGGTTTCTCAAACATTCCTTAACTTCAAACTCCCACATCTCGCGAAGGGTTTGACGAACTCGAGAAATTCCTGTTGCATCTGACAGCAGAGACTCGCCCGGTTACAACGGTACGTTTAATTTTGCCCTAGGCCATAGTAGTTATTGGTTTCTAGCATCAGAATTGCGAAAATTTTGATGGTTTCTCAACCATTCCTTAAGTTCAAACTCCCATATCTCGCGAACGGATTGACGAACTCGAGAAATTCCTGTTGCATCTGATAGCAGAGACTCGCCCGGTTACAACGGTACGTTTAATTTTGCCCTAGGCCATAGTAGTTATTGGTTTCTAGCATCAGAATTGCGAAAATTTTGATGGTTTCTCAACCATTCCTTAAGTTCAAACTCCCATATCTCGCGAACGGATTGACGATCTCGAGAAATTCCTGTTGCATCTGAAAGCAGAAACTCGCCAGATTACAACGGTATGTGTATTTTTCCCCTGGGCCGTAGTAGTTATTGTTTTCTAGCATCAGAATTGCGAAAATTTTGATGGTTTCTCAACCATTCCTTAACTTCAAACTCCCATATCTCGCGATCGGATTGACGAACTCGAGAATTTCCTATTGCATCTGAAAGCAGAAACTCGCCCGATTGCAACGGTACGTGTATTTTTCCCCACGGCCTTTGTAGTTATTGGTTTCGAGTATCAGACTGGCGAAAATTTTCATGGTTTCTCAAGCATTCCTTAACTTCAAACACCCATTTCTCGCGAACGGATTGACGAACTCGAGAAATTCCTGTTGCATCTGAAAGTAGAAACTCGCACGATTACAATGGTGTGTGTACTTTTCCCCTAGGCCATTGTAGTTATTGGTTTCGAGTATCAGACTTGCGATAATTTTGATGGTTTCTCAACCATTCCATAACTTCAAACTCCCATATCTCGCGAACGGATTGACGTACTCGAGAATTTCCTATTGCATCTGAAAGTAGAAACTCGCACGATTACAATGGTGTGTGTATTTTTCCCCACGGCCTTTGTAGTTATTGGTTTCGAGTATCAGACTGGCGAAAATTTTCATGGTTTCTCAAGCATTCCTTAACTTCAAACTCCCATTTCTCGCGAACGGATTGACGAACTCGAGAAATTCCTGTTGCATCTGAAAGTAGAAACACGCCCGATTACAATGGTATGTGTACTTTTCCCCTAGGCCATTCCACTTACTGGTTTCGAGTATCAGACATGCGAAAATATTGATGGTTTTTCAACCATTCCTTAACATCACACTTCCATATCTCGCGAACGGATTGACGTACTCGAGAATTTCCTATTGCATCTGAAAGTAGAAACTCGCACGATTACAATGGTGTGTGTACTTTTCCCCTAGGCCATTGTAGTTATTGGTTTCGAGTATCAGACTTGCGATAATTTTGATGGTTTCTCAACCATTCCATAACTTCAAACTCCCATATCTCGCGAACGGATTGACGTACTCGAGAATTTCCTATTGCATCTGAAAGTAGAAACTCGCACGATTACAATGGTGTGTGTACTTTTCCCCTAGGCCATTGTAGTTATTGGTTTCGAGTATCAGACTTGCGATAATTTTGATGGTTTCTCAACCATTCCATAACTTCAAACTCCCATATCTCGCGAACGGATTGACGAATTCCAGAATTTCCTATTGCATCTGAAAGCAGAAACTCGCCCGATTACAACGGTACGTGTATTTTTGCCCTGGGCCATAGTGGTTATTGGTTTCGAGTATCAGACTTGCGAAAGTTGTGATGGTTTCTCAACCATTCCTTAACTTCATACTCCCATATCTCGCGAACGGCTTGACGAACTCGAGAAATTCCTGTTGCATCTGAAAGTAGAAACTCGCCCGATTACAAAGATATGTGTGTTTTCCCCGTAGGCCTTTGTAGTTATTGGTTTCGAGTATCAGACTTGCGAAAATTTTGATGGTTTCTCAACCATTCCTTGACTTCACACTTCCATATCTCGCGAACAGATTGACGAACTCTAGAATTTCCTATTGCATCTGAAAGCAGAAACTCGCCCGATTACAACGGTACGTGCATTTTTGCCCTAGGCCATGGTAGTTATTGGTTTCGAGTATCAGACTTGCGAAAATTTAATGGTTCCTCAAGCATTCCTTAACATCAAATTCCCATTTCTCGCGAACGGATTGACGAACTCGAGAAATTCCTGTTGCATCTGAAAGCAGAAACTCGCCCGATTACAACGGTAAGTGTATTTTTCCCCTAGGCCATTGTAGTTATTGGTTTCTAGCATCAGAATTGCGAAAATTTTGTTGGTTTCTCAACCATTCCTTAACTTCAAACTCCCATATCTCGCGAACGGATTGACGAACTCGAGAAATTCCTGTTGCATCTGAAAGCAGAAACTCGCCCGATTACAACGGTATGTATACTTTTCCCCTAGGCCATTGTAGTTATTAGTTTCGAGTATCAGACTTGCGAAAATTTTGATGGTGTCGCAACCATTCCATAACTTCAAACTTCCATATCTCGCGAACAGATTGACGAACTCGAGAATTTCATCTTGCATCTGAAAGCAGAAACTCGCCCGATTACAACGGTACGTGTATTTTTCCCCAAGGCCTTTGTAGTTATTGGTTTCGAGAATCAGACTTGCGAAAACTTTGATGGTTTCTCAAACATTCCTTAACTTCAAACTCCCATATCTCGCGAACGGATTGACGAACTCGAGAATTTCCTATTGCATCTGAAAGCAGAAACTCTCCCGATTACAACGGTACGTGTATTTTTGCCCTAGGCCATAGTAGTTATTGTTTTCGAGTATCAGACTTGCGAAAATTGTGATGGTTTCTCAAACATTCCTTAACTTCAAACTCCCACATCTCGCGAAGGGTTTGACGAACTCGAGAAATTCCTGTTGCATCTGACAGCAGAGACTCGCCCGGTTACAACGGTACGTTTAATTTTGCCCTAGGCTAGCAGTTATTGGTTTCGAGTATCAGACTTGCGAAAATTGTGTTGGTTTCTCAAACATTCCTTAACTTCAAACTCCCACATCTCGCGAAGGGTTTGACGAACTCGAGAAATTCCTGTTGCATCTGACAGCAGAGACTCGCCCGGTTACAACGGTACGTTTAATTTTGCCCTAGGCCATAGTAGTTATTGGTTTCTAGCATCAGAATTGCGAAAATTTTGATGGTTTCTCAACCATTCCTTAAGTTCAAACTCCCATATCTCGCGAACGGATTGACGAACTCGAGAAATTCCTGTTGCATCTGACAGCAGAGACTCGCCCGGTTACAACGGTACGTTTATTTTTGCCCTAGGCCATAGTAGTTATTGGTTTCTAGCATCAGAATTGCGAAAATTTTGATGGTTTCTCAACCATTCCTTTACTTCAAACTCCCATATCTCGCGAACGGACTGACGAACTCGAGAAATTCCTGTTGCATCTGAAAGTGGAATCTCGCCCGATTACAAAGGTATGTGCATTTTTCCCCTAGGCCTTTGTAGTTATGGGTTTCGAGTATCAGATTTGCGAAAATTTTGATGGTTTCTCAACCATTCCTTAACTTCAAAGTTCCGTCTCGCGAACGGAATGACGCACTCGAGAAATTCCTGTTGCATCTGAAAGTGGAATCTCGCCCGATTACAAAGGTATGTGCATTTTTCCCCTAGGCCTTTGTAGTTATGGGTTTCGAGTATCAGACTTGCGAAAATTTTGATGGTTTCTCAACCATTCATTAACTTCAAACTCCCATATCACGCGAACGGATTGACGATCTCGAGAAATTCCTGTTGCATCTGAAAGCAGAAACTCGCCAGATTACAACGGTATGTGTATTTCCCCTATGCCATTGTAGTTAATGGTTTCTAGCGTCAGAATTGCGAAAATTTTGATGGTTTCTCAACCATTCCTTAACTTCAAACTCCCATATCTCGCGAACGGATTGACGAACTCGAGAATTTCCTCTTGCATGTGAAAGCAGAAACTCGCCCGATTACAACGGTATGTGTATTTTTGCCCTAGGCCATAGCTGTTATTGGATTCGAGTATCAGACTTGCGAAAATTTTGATGGTTTCTCAACCATTCCTTAACTTCAAACTCCCATTTCTCGCGAACGGATTGACGAACTCGAGAAATTCCTGTTGCATCTGAAATTAGAAACTCGCCCGATTACAATGGTATGTGTACTTTTCCCCTAGGCCATTCCACTTACTGGTTTCGAGTATCAGACATGCGAAAATATTGATGGTTTTTCAACCATTCCTTAACATCACACTTCCATATCTCGCGAACGGATTGACGTACTCGAGAATTTCCTATTGCATCTGAAAGTAGAAACTCGCACGATTACAATGGTGTGTGTACTTTTCCCCTAGGCCATTGTAGTTATTGGTTTCGAGTATCAGACTTGCGATAATTTTGATGGTTTCTCAACCATTCCATAACTTCAAACTCCCATATCTCGCGAACGGATTGACGAACTCGAGAAATTCCTGTTGCATCTGAAAGCAGAAACTCGCCCGATTACAACGGTATGCGTATTTTTCCCCTAGGCCATTGTAGTTATTGGTTTCTAGCATCAGAATTGCGAAAATTTTGATGGTTTCTCAACCATTCCTTAACTTCAAACTCCCATATCTCGCGAACGGAATGACGAACTCCAGAAATTCCTGTTGCATCTGAAAATGGAAACTAGCCCGATTACAAAGGTATGTGCATTTTTCCCCTATGGCTTTGTAGTTATTGGTTTCGAGTATCAGACTTGCGAAAATTTTGATGGTTACTCAACCATTCCTTAACTTCAAACTCCCATATCTCGCGAACGGATTGACGAATTCCAGAATTTCCTATTGCATCTGAAAGCAGAAACTCGCCCGATTACAACGGTACGTGTATTTTTGCCCTGGGCCATAGTGGTTATTAGTTTCGAGTATCAGACTTGCGAAAGTTGTGATGGTTTCTCAACCATTCCTTAACTTCAAACTCCCATATCTCGCGAACGGATTGACGAACTCGAGAAATTTCTGTTGCATCTGAAAGCAGAAACTCGCCCGATTACAACGGTAAGTGTATTTTTCCCCTAGGCCATTGTAGTTATTGGTTTCTAGCATCAGAATTGCGAAAATTTTGATGGTTTCTCATCCATTCCATAACTTCAAACTTCCATATCTCGCGAACGGATTGACGAACTCGAGAAATTCCTGTTGCATCTGACAGCAGAGACTCGCCCGGCTACAACGGTACGTTTAATTTTGCCCTAGGCTAGTAGTTATTGGTTTCTAGCATCAGAATTGCGAAAATTTTGATGGTTTCTCAACCATTCCTTAACTTCAAACTCCCATATCTCGCGAACGGATTGACGAACTCGAGAAATTCCTGTTGCATCTGAAAGCAGAAACTCGCCCGATTACAACGGTAAGTGTATTTTTCCCCTAGGCCATTGTAGTTATTGGTTTCTAGCATCAGAATTGCGAAAATTTTGTTGGTTTCTCAACCATTCCTTAACTTCAAACTTCCATATCTCGCAAACAGATTGACGAACTCGAGAATTTCATCTTGCATCTGAATGCAGAAACTCGCCCGATTACAACGGTACGTGTATTTTTCCCCAAGGCCTTCGTAGTTATTGGTTTCGAGAATCAGACTTGCGAAAACTTTAATGGTTTCTCAAACATTCCTTAACTTCAAACTCCCATATCTCGCGAACGGACTGACGAACTCGAGAATTTCCTATTGCATCTGAAAGCAGAAACTCTCCCGATTACAACGGTACGTGTATTTTTGCCCTAGGCCATAGTAGTTATTGGTTTCGAGTATCAGACTTGCGAAAATTGTGATGGTTTCTCAAACATTCCTTAACTTCAAACTCCCACATCTCGCGAAGGGTTTGACGAACTCGAGAAATTCCTGTTGCATCTGACAGCAGAGACTCGCCCGGTTACAACGGTACGTTTAATTTTGCCCTAGGCCATAGTAGTTATTGGTTTCTAGCATCAGAATTGCGAAAATTTTGATGGTTTCTCAACCAATCCTTAAGTTCAAACTCCCATATCTCGCGAACGGATTGACGAACTCGAGAAATTCCTGTTGCATCTGATAGCAGAGACTCGCCCGGTTACAACGGTACGTTTAATTTTGCCCTAGGCCATAGTAGTTATTGGTTTCTAGCATCAGAATTGCGAAAATTTTGATGGTTTCTCAACCATTCCTTAAGTTCAAACTCCCATATCTCGCGAACGGATTGACGATCTCGAGAAATTCCTGTTGCATCTGAAAGCAGAAACTCGCCAGATTACAACGGTATGTGTATTTTTCCCCTGGGCCGTAGTAGTTATTGTTTTCTAGCATCAGAATTGCGAAAATTTTGATGGTTTCTCAACCATTCCTTAACTTCAAACTCCCATATCTCGCGATCGGATTGACGAACTCGAGAATTTCCTATTGCATCTGAGAGCAGAAAGTCGCCCGATTACAACGGTATGTGTATTTTTGCCCTAGGCCATAGCTGTTATTGGATTCTAGTATCAGACTTGCGAAAATTTTGATGGTTTCTCAACCATTCCTTAACTTCAAACTCCCATATCTCGCGAACGGATTGACGATCTCGAGAAATTCCTGTTGCATCTGAAAGCAGAAACTCGCCAGATTACAACGGTATGTGTATTTTCCCCTAGGCCATTGTAGTTATTGGTTTCTAGCGTCAGAATTGCGAAAATTTTGATGGTTTCTCAACCATTCCTTTACTTCAAACTCCCATATCTCGCGAACGGACTGACGAACTCGAGAAATTCCTGTTGCATCTGAAAGTGGAATCTCGCCCGATTACAAAGGTATGTGCATTTTTCCCCTAGGCCTTTGTAGTTATGGGTTTCGAGTATCAGATTTGCGAAAATTTTGATGGTTTCTCAACCATTCCTTAACTTCAAAGTTCCGTCTCGCGAACGGAATGCCGCACTCGAGAAATTCCTGTTGCATCTGAAAGTGGAATCTCGCCCGATTACAAAGGTATGTGCATTTTTCCCCTAGGCCTTTGTAGTTATGGGTTTCGAGTATCAGACTTGCGAAAATTTTGATGGTTTCTCAACCATTCATTAACTTCAAACTCCCATATCACGCGAACGGATTGACGATCTCGAGAAATTCCTGTTGCATCTGAAAGCAGAAACTCGCCAGATTACAACGGTATGTGTATTTCCCCTATGCCATTGTAGTTAATGGTTTCTAGCGTCAGAATTGCGAAAATTTTGATGGTTTCTCAACCATTCCTTAACTTCAAACTCCCATATCTCGCGAACGGATTGACGAACTCGAGAATTTCCTCTTGCATGTGAAAGCAGAAACTCGCCCGATTACAACGGTATGTGTATTTATCCCCTAAGCCATTGTAGTTATTGGTTCCGAGTATCAGACTTGCGAAAATTTTGATGGATTCTCAACCATTCCTTAACTTCAAACTCCCATATCTCGCGAACGGATTGACGATCTCGAGAAATTCCTGTTGCATCTGAAAGCAGAAACTCGCCAGATTACAACGGTATGTGTATTTTCCCCTAGGCCATTGTAGTTATTGGTTTCTAGCGTCAGAATTGCGAAAATTTTGATGGTTTCTCAACCATTCCTTAACTTCGAACTCCCATATCTCGCGAACGGATTGACGAACTCGAGAATTTCCTCTTGCATGTGAAAGCAGAAACTCGCCCGTTTACAACGGTATGTGTATTTTTCCCCTAAGCCAATGTAGTTATTGTTTTCGAGTATCAGACTTGCGAAAATTTTGATGGTTTCTCATCCATTCCATAACTTCAAACTTCCATATCTCGCGAACGGATTGACGAACTCGAGAATTTCCTATTGCATCTGAGAGCAGAAAGTCGCCCGATTACAACGGTATGTGTATTTTTGCCCTAGGCCATAGCTGTTATTGGATTCGAGTATCAGACTTGCGAAAATTTTGATGGTTTCTCAACCGTTCCTTAACTTCAAACTCCCATTTCTCGCGAACGGATTGACGAACTCGAGAAATTCCTGTTGCATCTGAAATTAGAAACTCGCCCGATTACAATGGTATGTGTACTTTTCCCCTAGGCCATTCCACTTACTGGTTTCGAGTATCAGACATGCGAAAATATTGATGGTTTTTCAACCATTCCTTAACATCACACTTCCATATCTCGCGAACGGATTGACGTACTCGAGAATTTCCTATTGCATCTGAAAGTAGAAACTCGCACGATTACAATGGTGTGTGTACTTTTCCCCTAGGCCATTGTAGTTATTGGTTTCGAGTATCAGACTTGCGATAATTTTGATGGTTTCTCAACCATTCCTTAACTTCGAACTCCCATATCTCGCGAACGGATTGACGAACTCGAGAATTTCCTATTGCATCTGAAAGCAGAAACTCTCCCGATTACAACGGTACGTGTATTTTTGCCCTAGGCCATAGTAGTTATTGGTTTCGAGTATCAGACTTGCGAAAATTGTGATGGTTTCTCAACCATTCCTTAACTTCAAACTCCCATATCTCGCGAACGGAATGACGAACTCCAGAAATTCCTGTTGCATCTGAAAATGGAAACTAGCCCGATTACAAAGGTATGTGCATTTTTCCCCTATGGCTTTGTAGTTATTGGTTTCGAGTATCAGACTTGCGAAAATTTTGATGGTTACTCAACCATTCCTTAACTTCAAACTCCCATATCTCGCGAACGGATTGACGAATTCCAGAATTTCCTATTGCATCTGAAAGCAGAAACTCGACCGATTACAACGGTACGTGTATTTTTGCCCTGGGCCATAGTGGTTATTAGTTTCGAGTATCAGACTTGCGAAAGTTGTGATGGTTTCTCAACCATTCCTTAACTTCAAACTCCCATATCTCGCGAACGGATTGACGAACTCGAGAAATTCCTGTTGCATCTGAAAGCAGAAACTCGCCCGATTACAACGGTAAGTGTATTTTTCCCCTAGGCCATTGTAGTTATTGGTTTCTAGCATCAGAATTGCGAAAATTTTGATGGTTTCTCATCCATTCCATAACTTCAAACTTCCATATCTCGCGAACGGATTGACGAACTCGAGAAATTCCTGTTGCATCTGAAAGCAGAAACTCGCCCGATTACAACGGTAAGTGTATTTTTCCCCTAGGCCATTGTAGTTATTGGTTTCTAGCATCAGAATTGCGAAAATTTTGTTGGTTTCTCAACCATTCCTTAACTTCAAACTCCCATATCTCGCGAACGGACTGACGAACTCGAGAATTTCCTATTGCATCTGAAAGCAGAAACTCTCCCGATTACAACGGTACGTGTATTTTTGCCCTAGGCCATAGTAGTTATTGGTTTCGAGTATCAGACTTGCGAAAATTGTGATGGTTTCTCAAACATTCCTTAACTTCAAACTCCCACATCTCGCGAAGGGTTTGACGAACTCGAGAAATTCCTGTTGCATCTGACAGCAGAGACTCGCCCGGTTACAACGGTACGTTTAATTTTGCCCTAGGCCATAGTAGTTATTGGTTTCTAGCATCAGAATTGCGAAAATTTTGATGGTTTCTCAACCATTCCTTAAGTTCAAACTCCCATATCTCGCGAACGGATTGACGAACTCGAGAAATTCCTGTTGCATCTGACAGCAGAGACTCGCCCGGTTACAACGGTACGTTTAATTTTGCCCTAGGCCATAGTAGTTATTGGTTTCTAGCATCAGAATTGCGAAAATTTTGATGGTTTCTCAACCATTCCTTAAGTTCAAACTCCCATATCTCGCGAACGGATTGACGATCTCGAGAAATTCCTGTTGCATCTGAAAGCAGAAACTCGCCAGATTACAACGGTATGTGTATTTTTCCCCTGGGCCGTAGTAGTTATTGTTTTCTAGCATCAGAATTGCGAAAATTTTGATGGTTTCTCAACCATTCCTTAACTTCAAACTCCCATATCTCGCGATCGGATTGACGAACTCGAGAATTTCCTATTGCATCTGAGAGCAGAAAGTCGCCCGATTACAACGGTATGTGTATTTTTGCCCTAGGCCATAGCTGTTATTGGATTCTAGTATCAGACTTGCGAAAATTTTGATGGTTTCTCAACCATTCCTTAACTTCAAACTCCCATATCTCGCGAACGGATTGACGAACTCGAGAATTTCCTGTTGCATCTAAAAGCAGAAACTCGCCAGATTACAACGGTATGCGTATTTTCCCCTAGGCCATTGTAGTTATTGGTTTTAAGCGTCAGAATTGCGAAAATTTTGATGGTTTCTCAACCATTCCTTAACTTCAGACTCCCATACCTCGCGAACGGAATGACGAACTCGAGAAATTCCTGTTGCATCTGAAAGTGGAAACTCGCCCGATTACAAAGGTATGTGCATTTTTCCCCTAGGCCTTTGTAGTTATTGGTTTCGAGTATCAGACTTGCGAAATTTTTGATGGTTTCACAAGCATTCCTTAACTTCGAACTCCCATATCTCGCGAACGGGTTGACGAACTCGAGAAATTCCTGTTGCATCTGAAAGAGGAAACTCGCCCGATTACAAAGGTATGTGCATTTTTCCTGTAGGCCTTTGTAGTTATTGGTTTCGAGTATCAGACTTTCGAAAATTTCGATGGTTTCTCAACCATTCCTTAACTTCAAACTCCCATATCTCGCGAACGGATTGACGAACTCGAGAAATTCTTGTTGCATCTGAAAGTAGAAACTCGCCCGATTACAAAGATATGTGTGTTTTTGCTCTAGGTCTTTGTAGTTATTGGTTTCGATTATCAGACTTGCGAAAATTTTGATTGTTTCTCAACCATTCCTTAACTTCAAACTCCCATGTCTCGCGAACAGAATGTCGCAGTCGAGAAATTCCTTTCGCATCTGAAAGTGGAATCTCGCCCGATTACAAATGTATGTGCATTTTTCCCCTAGGCCTTTGTAGTTATTGGTTTCGAGTATCAGACTTTCGAAAATTTCGATGGTTTCTCAACCATTCCTTAACTTCAAACTCCCATATCTCGCGAACGGATTGACGAACTCGAGAAATTCCTGTTGCATCTGAAAGTGGAAACTCGCCCGATTACAAAGGTATGTGCATTTTTCCCCTAGGCCTTTGTAGTTATTGGTTTCGAGTATCAGACTTGCGAAATTTTTGATGGTTTCACAAGCATTCCTTAACTTCGAACTCCCATATCTCGCGAACGGGTTGACGAACTCGAGAAATTCCTGTTGCATCTGAAAGAGGAAACTCGCCCGATTACAAAGGTATGTGCATTTTTCCTGTAGGCCTTTGTAGTTATTGGTTTCGAGTATCAGACTTTCGAAAATTTTGATGGTTTCTCGAGCATTCCTTAACTTCAAACTCCCATATCTCACGAACGGATTGACGAACCCGAGAATTTCCTGTTGCATCTGAAAGCAGAAATTGGCCCGATTACAACCGTACGTGTATTTTTCCCCAAGGCCTTTGTAGTTATTGGTTTCGATTGTCAGACTTGCGAAAATTTTGATTGTTTCTCAACCATTCCTTAACTTCAAACTCCCATGTCTCGCGAACAGAATGTCGCAGTCGAGAAATTCCTTTCGCATCTGAAAGTGGAATCTCGCCCGATTACAGATGTATGTGCATTTTTCCCCTAGGCCTTTGTAGTTCTTGGTTTCGAGTATCAGACTTGCGAAAGTTTGGATGTTTTCTCAAGCATTCCTTAACTTCAAACTCCCATATCTCGCGAACGGATTGACGAACTCCAGAAATTCCTGTTGCATCTGAAAGTAGAAACTCGCCCGATTACAAAGATATGTGTGTTTTTGCACTAGGCCTTTGTAGTTATTGGTTTCGATTATCAGACTTGCGAATATTTTGATTGTTTCTCAACCATTCCTTAACTTCAAACTCCCATGTCTCGCGAACAGAATGTCGCAGTCGAGAAATTCCTTTCGCATCTGAAAGTGGAATCTCGCCCGATTACAAATGTATGTGCATTTTTCCCCTAGGCCTTTGTAGTTCTTGGTTTCGAGTATCAGACTTGCGAAAATTCTGATGGTTGCTCAACCATACCTTAACTACAAACTCCCATATCTCGCGAACGGATTGACGAAATCGAGAAATTCCTGTTGCATCTGAAAGCAGAAACTCGCCCGATTACAACGGTGTGTGTATTTTTCACCCAGGCCATTGTAGTCATTGGTTTCGAGTATCAGAATGGCGAAAATTCTGATGGTTTCTCAACCATTCCTTAACTTCGAACTCCCATGTCTCGCGAACGGAATGACGGACTCGAGAAATTCCTGTTGCATCTGAAAGTGGAAACTCGCCCGATTACAAAGGTATGTGCATTTTTCCTGTAGGCCTTTGTAGTTATTGGTTTCGAGTATCAGACTTGCGAAAATTTTTAGGATTTCTCAACCATTCCTTAACTTCAAACTCCCATATCTCGCGAACGGATTGACGAACTCGAGAAATTCCTGTTGCATCTGAAAGTGGAAACTCGCCCGATTACAAAGGTATGTGCACTTTTCCCCTAGGCCTCTGTAGTAATTGGTTTCGAGTATCAGACTTGCGAGAATTTTGATGGTTTCTCAAGCATTCCTTAAGTTCAAACTCCCATATCTCGCGAACGGATTGACGAACTCGAGAAATTCCTGTTGCATCTGAAAGTAGAAACTCGGCCGATTACAAAGATATGTGTGTTTTTGCTCTAGGCCTTTGTAGTTATTGGTTTCGTGTATCAGATTTACGAAAATTTTTATGGTTTCTCAACAATTCCTTAACTTGAATCTCCCATATCTCGCGATCGGATTGACGACATCGAGAAATTCCTGTTGCATCTGAGAATGGAAACCCGCCCGATTACAAAGGTGTGCGTATTTCTCCCCTAGGCCTTGGTAGTTATTGGTTTCGAGTATCAGACTTGCGAAAATTTTGATGGTTTCTCCACCATTCCTTAATTTCAAACTCCCATATCTCGCGAAGGGATTGACGAAATCGAGAAGTTCCTGTTGCATCTGAAAGCAGAAACTCGCCGGATTACAACGGTGTGTGTATTTTTCCCCCAGGCCATTGTAGTTATTGGTTTCGAGTATCAGACTTGCGAAAATTTTGATAGTTTCTCAACCATTCCTTAACTTCAAACTCCCATATCTCGCGAACGGATTGACGAACTCGAGAAATTCCTGTTGCATCCGAAAGTAGAAACACTCCCAATTACAACGGTATGTGCATTTTTCCCGTAGGCCTTTGTAGTTATTGGTTTCGAGTATCAGACTTGCGAAAATTTTGATGGTTTCTCAACCAATCCTTAACTTCAAACTCCCATATCTCGCGAACGGATTGACGAATTCCAGAATTTCCTATTGCATCTGAAAGCAGAAACTCGCCCGATTACAACGGTAAGTGTATTTTTCCCCTAGGCCATTGTAGTTATTGGTTTCTAGCATCAGAATTGCGAAAATTTTGATGGTTTCTCATCCATTCCATAACTTCAAACTTCCATATCTCGCGAACGGATTGACGAACTCGAGAAATTCCTGTTGCATCTGACAGCAGAGACTCGCCCGGTTACAACGGTACGTTTAATTTTGCCCTAGGCTAGTAGTTATTGGTTTCTAGCATCAGAATTGCGAAAATTTTGATGGTTTCTCAACCATTCCTTAACTTCAAACTCCCATATCTCGCGAACGGATTGACGAACTCGAGAAATTCCTGTTGCATCTGAAAGCAGAAACTCGCCCGATTACAACGGTAAGTGTATTTTTCCCCTAGGCCATTGTAGTTATTGGTTTCTAGCATCAGAATTGCGAAAATTTTGTTGGTTTCTCAACCATTCCTTAACTTCAAACTTCCATATCTCGCAAACAGATTGACGAACTCGAGAATTTCATCTTGCATCTGAATGCAGAAACTCGCCCGATTACAACGGTACGTGTATTTTTCCCCAAGGCCTTCGTAGTTATTGGTTTCGAGAATCAGACTTGCGAAAACTTTAATGGTTTCTCAAACATTCCTTAACTTCAAACTCCCATATCTCGCGAACGGACTGACGAACTCGAGAATTTCCTATTGCATCTGAAAGCAGAAACTCTCCCGATTACAACGGTACGTGTATTTTTGCCCTAGGCCATAGTAGTTATTGGTTTCGAGTATCAGACTTGCGAAAATTGTGATGGTTTCTCAAACATTCCTTAACTTCAAACTCCCACATCTCGCGAAGGGTTTGACGAACTCGAGAAATTCCTGTTGCATCTGACAGCAGAGACTCGCCCGGTTACAACGGTACGTTTAATTTTGCCCTAGGCCATAGTAGTTATTGGTTTCTAGCATCAGAATTGCGAAAATTTTGATGGTTTCTCAACCAATCCTTAAGTTCAAACTCCCATATCTCGCGAACGGATTGACGAACTCGAGAAATTCCTGTTGCATCTGATAGCAGAGACTCGCCCGGTTACAACGGTACGTTTAATTTTGCCCTAGGCCATAGTAGTTATTGGTTTCTAGCATCAGAATTGCGAAAATTTTGATGGTTTCTCAACCATTCCTTAAGTTCAAACTCCCATATCTCGCGAACGGATTGACGATCTCGAGAAATTCCTGTTGCATCTGAAAGCAGAAACTCGCCAGATTACAACGGTATGTGTATTTTTCCCCTGGGCCGTAGTAGTTATTGTTTTCTAGCATCAGAATTGCGAAAATTTTGATGGTTTCTCAACCATTCCTTAACTTCAAACTCCCATATCTCGCGATCGGATTGACGAACTCGAGAATTTCCTATTGCATCTGAGAGCAGAAAGTCGCCCGATTACAACGGTATGTGTATTTTTGCCCTAGGCCATAGCTGTTATTGGATTCTAGTATCAGACTTGCGAAAATTTTGATGGTTTCTCAACCATTCCTTAACTTCAAACTCCCATATCTCGCGAACGGATTGACGATCTCGAGAAATTCCTGTTGCATCTGAAAGCAGAAACTCGCCAGATTACAACGGTATGTGTATTTTCCCCTAGGCCATTGTAGTTATTGGTTTCTAGCGTCAGAATTGCGAAAATTTTGATGGTTTCTCAACCATTCCTTTACTTCAAACTCCCATATCTCGCGAACGGACTGACGAACTCGAGAAATTCCTGTTGCATCTGAAAGTGGAATCTCGCCCGATTACAAAGGTATGTGCATTTTTCCCCTAGGCCTTTGTAGTTATGGGTTTCGAGTATCAGATTTGCGAAAATTTTGATGGTTTCTCAACCATTCCTTAACTTCAAAGTTCCGTCTCGCGAACGGAATGCCGCACTCGAGAAATTCCTGTTGCATCTGAAAGTGGAATCTCGCCCGATTACAAAGGTATGTGCATTTTTCCCCTAGGCCTTTGTAGTTATGGGTTTCGAGTATCAGACTTGCGAAAATTTTGATGGTTTCTCAACCATTCATTAACTTCAAACTCCCATATCACGCGAACGGATTGACGATCTCGAGAAATTCCTGTTGCATCTGAAAGCAGAAACTCGCCAGATTACAACGGTATGTGTATTTCCCCTATGCCATTGTAGTTAATGGTTTCTAGCGTCAGAATTGCGAAAATTTTGATGGTTTCTCAACCAATCCTTAACTTCAAACTCCCATATCTCGCGAACGGATTGACGAACTCGAGAATTTCCTCTTGCATGTGAAAGCAGAAACTCGCCCGATTACAACGGTATGTGTATTTATCCCCTAAGCCATTGTAGTTATTGGTTCCGAGTATCAGACTTGCGAAAATTTTGATGGATTCTCAACCATTCCTTAACTTCAAACTCCCATATCTCGCGAACGGATTGACGATCTCGAGAAATTCCTGTTGCATCTGAAAGCAGAAACTCGCCAGATTACAACGGTATGTGTATTTTCCCCTAGGCCATTGTAGTTATTGGTTTCTAGCGTCAGAATTGCGAAAATTTTGATGGTTTCTCAACCATTCCTTAACTTCGAACTCCCATATCTCGCGAACGGATTGACGAACTCGAGAATTTCCTCTTGCATGTGAAAGCAGAAACTCGCCCGTTTACAACGGTATGTGTATTTTTCCCCTAAGCCAATGTAGTTATTGTTTTCGAGTATCAGACTTGCGAAAATTTTGATGGTTTCTCATCCATTCCATAACTTCAAACTTCCATATCTCGCGAACGGATTGACGAACTCGAGAATTTCCTATTGCATCTGAGAGCAGAAAGTCGCCCGATTACAACGGTATGTGTATTTTTGCCCTAGGCCATAGCTGTTATTGGATTCGAGTATCAGACTTGCGAAAATTTTGATGGTTTCTCAACCGTTCCTTAACTTCAAACTCCCATTTCTCGCGAACGGATTGACGAACTCGAGAAATTCCTGTTGCATCTGAAATTAGAAACTCGCCCGATTACAATGGTATGTGTACTTTTCCCCTAGGCCATTCCACTTACTGGTTTCGAGTATCAGACATGCGAAAATATTGATGGTTTTTCAACCATTCCTTAACATCACACTTCCATATCTCGCGAACGGATTGACGTACTCGAGAATTTCCTATTGCATCTGAAAGTAGAAACTCGCACGATTACAATGGTGTGTGTACTTTTCCCCTACGCCATTGTAGTTATTGGTTTCGAGTATCAGACTTGCGATAATTTTGATGGTTTCTCAACCATTCCTTAACTTCGAACTCCCATATCTCGCGAACGGATTGACGAACTCGAGAATTTCCTATTGCATCTGAAAGCAGAAACTCTCCCGATTACAACGGTACGTGTATTTTTGCCCTAGGCCATAGTAGTTATTGGTTTCGAGTATCAGACTTGCGAAAATTGTGATGGTTTCTCAACCATTCCTTAACTTCAAACTCCCATATCTCGCGAACGGAATGACGAACTCCAGAAATTCCTGTTGCATCTGAAAATGGAAACTAGCCCGATTACAAAGGTATGTGCATTTTTCCCCTATGGCTTTGTAGTTATTGGTTTCGAGTATCAGACTTGCGAAAATTTTGATGGTTACTCAACCATTCCTTAACTTCAAACTCCCATATCTCGCGAACGGATTGACGAATTCCAGAATTTCCTATTGCATCTGAAAGCAGAAACTCGACCGATTACAACGGTACGTGTATTTTTGCCCTGGGCCATAGTGGTTATTAGTTTCGAGTATCAGACTTGCGAAAGTTGTGATGGTTTCTCAACCATTCCTTAACTTCAAACTCCCATATCTCGCGAACGGATTGACGAACTCGAGAAATTCCTGTTGCATCTGAAAGCAGAAACTCGCCCGATTACAACGGTAAGTGTATTTTTCCCCTAGGCCATTGTAGTTATTGGTTTCTAGCATCAGAATTGCGAAAATTTTGATGGTTTCTCATCCATTCCATAACTTCAAACTTCCATATCTCGCGAACGGATTGACGAACTCGAGAAATTCCTGTTGCATCTGAAAGCAGAAACTCGCCCGATTACAACGGTAAGTGTATTTTTCCCCTAGGCCATTGTAGTTATTGGTTTCTAGCATCAGAATTGCGAAAATTTTGTTGGTTTCTCAACCATTCCTTAACTTCAAACTCCCATATCTCGCGAACGGACTGACGAACTCGAGAATTTCCTATTGCATCTGAAAGCAGAAACTCTCCCGATTACAACGGTACGTGTATTTTTGCCCTAGGCCATAGTAGTTATTGGTTTCGAGTATCAGACTTGCGAAAATTGTGATGGTTTCTCAAACATTCCTTAACTTCAAACTCCCACATCTCGCGAAGGGTTTGACGAACTCGAGAAATTCCTGTTGCATCTGACAGCAGAGACTCGCCCGGTTACAACGGTACGTTTAATTTTGCCCTAGGCCATAGTAGTTATTGGTTTCTAGCATCAGAATTGCGAAAATTTTGATGGTTTCTCAACCATTCCTTAAGTTCAAACTCCCATATCTCGCGAACGGATTGACGAACTCGAGAAATTCCTGTTGCATCTGACAGCAGAGACTCGCCCGGTTACAACGGTACGTTTAATTTTGCCCTAGGCCATAGTAGTTATTGGTTTCTAGCATCAGAATTGCGAAAATTTTGATGGTTTCTCAACCATTCCTTAAGTTCAAACTCCCATATCTCGCGAACGGATTGACGATCTCGAGAAATTCCTGTTGCATCTGAAAGCAGAAACTCGCCAGATTACAACGGTATGTGTATTTTTCCCCTGGGCCGTAGTAGTTATTGTTTTCTAGCATCAGAATTGCGAAAATTTTGATGGTTTCTCAACCATTCCTTAACTTCAAACTCCCATATCTCGCGATCGGATTGACGAACTCGAGAATTTCCTATTGCATCTGAGAGCAGAAAGTCGCCCGATTACAACGGTATGTGTATTTTTGCCCTAGGCCATAGCTGTTATTGGATTCTAGTATCAGACTTGCGAAAATTTTGATGGTTTCTCAACCATTCCTTAACTTCAAACTCCCATATCTCGCGAACGGATTGACGAACTCGAGAATTTCCTGTTGCATCTAAAAGCAGAAACTCGCCAGATTACAACGGTATGCGTATTTTCCCCTAGGCCATTGTAGTTATTGGTTTTAAGCGTCAGAATTGCGAAAATTTTGATGGTTTCTCAACCATTCCTTAACTTCAGACTCCCATACCTCGCGAACGGAATGACGAACTCGAGAAATTCCTGTTGCATCTGAAAGTGGAAACTCGCCCGATTACAAAGGTGTGTGCATTTTTCCCCTAGGCCTTTGTAGTTATTGGTTTCGAGTATCAGACTTTCGAAAATTTCGATGGTTTCTCAACCATTCCTTAACTTCAAACTCCCATATCTCGCGAACGGATTGACGAACTCGAGAAATTCCTGTTGCATCTGAAAGTAGAAACTCGCCCGATTACAAAGATATGTGTGTTTTTGCTCTAGGTCTTTGTAGTTATTGGTTTCGATTATCAGACTTGCGAAAATTTTGATTGTTTCTCAACCATTCCTTAACTTCAAACTCCCATGTCTCGCGAACAGAATGTCGCAGTCGAGAAATTCCTTTCGCATCTGAAAGTGGAATCTCGCCCGATTACAAATGTATGTGCATTTTTCCCCTAGGCCTTTGTAGTTATTGGTTTCGAGTATCAGACTTTCGAAAATTTCGATGGTTTCTCAACCATTCCTTAACTTCAAACTCCCATATCTCGCGAACGGATTGACGAACTCGAGAAATTCCTGTTGCATCTGAAAGTGGAAACTCGCCCGATTACAAAGGTATGTGCATTTTTCCCCTAGGCCTTTGTAGTTATTGGTTTCGAGTATCAGACTTGCGAAATTTTTGATGGTTTCACAAGCATTCCTTAACTTCGAACTCCCATATCTCGCGAACGGGTTGACGAACTCGAGAAATTCCTGTTGCATCTGAAAGAGGAATCTCGCCCGATTACAAAGGTATGTGCATTTTTCCTGTAGGCCTTTGTAGTTATTGGTTTCGAGTATCAGACTTTCGAAAATTTTGATGGTTTCTCGAGCATTCCTTAACTTCAAACTCCCATATCTCACGAACGGATTGACGAACCCGAGAATTTCCTGTTGCATCTGAAAGCAGAAATTGGCCCGATTACAACCGTACGTGTATTTTTCCCCAAGGCCTTTGTAGTTATTGGTTTCGATTGTCAGACTTGCGAAAATTTTGATTGTTTCTCAACCATTCCTTAACTTCAAACTCCCATGTCTCGCGAACAGAATGTCGCAGTCGAGAAATTCCTTTCGCATCTGAAAGTGGAATCTCGCCCGATTACAGATGTATGTGCATTTTTCCCCTAGGCCTTTGTAGTTCTTGGTTTCGAGTATCAGACTTGCGAAAGTTTGGATGTTTTCTCAAGCATTCCTTAACTTCAAACTCCCATATCTCGCGAACGGATTGACGAACTCCAGAAATTCCTGTTGCATCTGAAAGTAGAAACTCGCCCGATTACAAAGATATGTGTGTTTTTGCACTAGGCCTTTGTAGTTATTGGTTTCGATTATCAGACTTGCGAATATTTTGATTGTTTCTCAACCATTCCTTAACTTCAAACTCCCATGTCTCGCGAACAGAATGTCGCAGTCGAGAAATTCCTTTCGCATCTGAAAGTGGAATCTCGCCCGATTACAAATGTATGTGCATTTTTCCCCTAGGCCTTTGTAGTTCTTGGTTTCGAGTATCAGACTTGCGAAAATTCTGATGGTTGCTCAACCATACCTTAACTACAAACTCCCATATCTCGCGAACGGATTGACGAAATCGAGAAATTCCTGTTGCATCTGAAAGCAGAAACTCGCCCGATTACAACGGTGTGTGTATTTTTCACCCAGGCCATTGTAGTCATTGGTTTCGAGTATCAGAATGGCGAAAATTCTGATGGTTTCTCAACCATTCCTTAACTTCGAACTCCCATGTCTCGCGAACGGAATGACGGACTCGAGAAATTCCTGTTGCATCTGAAAGTGGAAACTCGCCCGATTACAAAGGTATGTGCATTTTTCCTGTAGGCCTTTGTAGTTATTGGTTTCGAGTATCAGACTTGCGAAAATTTTTAGGATTTCTCAACCATTCCTTAACTTCAAACTCCCATATCTCGCGAACGGATTGACGAACTCGAGAAATTCCTGTTGCATCTGAAAGTGGAAACTCGCCCGATTACAAAGGTATGTGCACTTTTCCCCTAGGCCTCTGTAGTAATTGGTTTCGAGTATCAGACTTGCGAGAATTTTGATGGTTTCTCAAGCATTCCTTAAGTTCAAACTCCCATATCTCGCGAACGGATTGACGAACTCGAGAAATTCCTGTTGCATCTGAAAGTAGAAACTCGGCCGATTACAAAGATATGTGTGTTTTTGCTCTAGGCCTTTGTAGTTATTGGTTTCGTGTATCAGATTTACGAAAATTTTTATGGTTTCTCAACAATTCCTTAACTTGAATCTCCCATATCTCGCGATCGGATTGACGACATCGAGAAATTCCTGTTGCATCTGAGAATGGAAACCCGCCCGATTACAAAGGTGTGCGTATTTCTCCCCTAGGCCTTGGTAGTTATTGGTTTCGAGTATCAGACTTGCGAAAATTTTGATGGTTTCTCCACCATTCCTTAATTTCAAACTCCCATATCTCGCGAAGGGATTGACGAAATCGAGAAGTTCCTGTTGCATCTGAAAGCAGAAACTCGCCGGATTACAACGGTGTGTGTATTTTTCCCCCAGGCCATTGTAGTTATTGGTTTCGAGTATCAGACTTGCGAAAATTTTGATAGTTTCTCAACCATTCCTTAACTTCAAACTCCCATATCTCGCGAACGGATTGACGAACTCGAGAAATTCCTGTTGCATCCGAAAGTAGAAACACTCCCAATTACAACGGTATGTGCATTTTTCCCGTAGGCCTTTGTAGTTATTGGTTTCGAGTATCAGACTTGCGAAAATTTTGATGGTTTCTCAACCAATCCTTAACTTCACACTTCCATATTTCGCGAACGGATTGGCGAACTCGAGAAATTCCTGTTGCATCTGGAAGTAGAAACTCGCCCGATTACGAAGATATGTGTGTTTTTCACCTAGGCCTATGTAGTTAGTTGTTTCGAGTATCAGACTTGCGAAAATTTTGATGGTTTCTCAACCATTACTTAACTTCACACTTCCATATCTCGCGAACGGATTGACGAACTCGAGAAATTCCTGTTGCATCTGAAAGTAGAGACTCGCCCGATTGGAATGGTGTGTGCACTTTTCCCCTAGGCCATTCCGGTTATTCGTTTCGAGTATCAGACTTGCGAAAATTTTGATAGTTTCTCAACCATTCCTTAACTTCAAACTCCCTTTTCTCGCGAACGGATTGACGAACTCGAGATTTTCCTGTTGCATCTGAAAGCAGAAGCTCGCCCGATTACAACGGTATGTGTATTTTCCCCTAGGCCATTGTAGTTATTGGTTTCTAGCATCAGAATTGCGAAAATTTGGATGGTTTCTCAACCATTCCTTAACTTCAAACTACCATATCTCGCGAACGGAATGACGAACTCGAGAAATTCCTGTTGCAACTGAAAGTAGAAACTCGCCCGATTACTAAGGTATGTGCATTTTTCCCCTAGGCCTTTGTAGTTATTGGTTGCGAGTATCAGACTTGCGAAAATTTTGATAGTTTCTCAACCATTCCTTAACTTCAAACTCCCTTTTCTCGCGAACGGATTGACGAACTCGAGAAATTCCTGTTGCATCTGGAAGCAGAAACTCGCCCGATTACAACGGTATTTGTATTTTCTCCTAGGCCTTTGTAGTTATTGGTTTCGAGTATCAGACTTGCGAAAATTTTGGTTCGTTCTCAAGCATTCCTTAACTTCAAACTTCCATATCTCGCGAACGGATTGACGAACTCGAGGAATTCCTGTTGCATCTGAAGGGGGAAACTCGCCCGATTACAAAGGTATGTGCTTTTTTCCCCTAGGCCTATGTAGTTATTGGTTTCGAGTATCAGACTTGCGAAAATTTTGAGGGTTTCTCAACCATTCCTTAACTTCAAACTCCCATATCTCGCGAACGGATTGACGAACTCGAGAAATTCCTTTTGCATCTGAAAGCAGAAGTTCGATCGATTACAACCGTATGTGTATTTTTGCCCTAGGCAATAGTAGTTATTGGTTTCCAGTATCAGACTTGCGAAAATTTTGATGGTTTCTCAAACATTCCTTAATTTCACACTTCCATATTTCGCGAACGGATTGGCGAACTCGAGAAATTCCTGTTGCATCTGATAGTAGAAACTCGCCCGATTACAAAGATATGTGCATTTTTCCCCTGGGCCTCTGTAGTTATTGGTTTCGTGTATCAGACTTACGAAAATCTTTATGGATTCTCAACAATTCCTTAACTTCAAACTCCCATATCTCGCGATCGTATTGACGACATCGAGAAATTCCTGTTGCATCTGAGAATGGAAACCCGCCCGATTGGAAAGGTATGTGTATTTTTCCCCTAGGCCTTGGTAGTTATTTGTTTCGAGTATCAGACCACCGATAATTTTGATGGTTGCTCAACCATTCCTTAAATTCAAACTCCCATATCTCGCGAACGGATTGACGAACTCGAGAAATTCCTGTTGCATCAGAAAGTAGAAACTCGCCCGATTACAACGGTATGTGTATTTTTCCCCTAGGCCTTTGTAGTTATTGGTTTCGATTATTAGACTTTCGAAAATATTGATGGTTTCTCAAGCATTCCTTAACTTCAAACTCCCATATCTCGCGAACGGATTGACGAACTCGAGAGATTCCTGTTGCATCCGAAAGTAGAAACTCTCTCAATTACAACGGTATGTGTGTTTTTCCCCTGGGCCATTGTAGTTATTGGTTTCGAGTATCAGACCAGCGAATATTTTGATGGTTTCACAACAATTCCTTAACTTCAAACTCCCGTATATCGCGAACGCATTGCCGAACTCGAGAAATTCCTGTTGCACGTGAAAGTAGAAACACGCCAGATTACAACGGTATGTGTATTTTTCCCCTAGGCCTTTGTAGTTATTGGTTTCGAGTATTAGACTTTCGAAAATATTGATGGTTTCTCAAGCATTCCTTAACTTCAAACTCCCATATCTCGCGAACGGATTGACGAACTCGAGAAATTCCTGTTGCATCCGAAAGTAGAAACTCTCCCAAATACAACGGTATGTGCACTTTTCCCCTAGGCCATTCCAGTTATTCGTTTCGAGTATCAGACTTGCGAAAATTTTGATAGTTTCTCAACCATTCCTTAACTTCAAACTCCCATTTCTCGCGAACGGATTGACGAACTCGAGAAATTCCTGTTGCATCCGAAAGTAGAAACTATCCCAATTACAACGGTATGTGTGTTTTTCCCCTGGGCCATTGTAGTTATTGGTTTCGAGTATCAGACTTGCGTAAATTTTGATGGTTTCTCAACCATTCCGTATCTTCAAACTCCCATATCTCGCGAACGGTTTGACGAACTCGCGAAATTCCTGTTGCATCTGAAAGTAGAAACTCGGCCGATTACAACGGTATGTGCATTTTTCTCCTAGGCCATTCTAGTTATTCGTTTCGAGTATCAGACTTTCGAAAATATTGATGGTTTCTCAAGCATTCCTTAACTTCAAACTCCCATATCTCGCGAACGGATTGACGAACTCGAGAAATTCCTGTTGCATCTGAAAGTAGAAACTCGCCCGATTACAAAGATATGTGTGTTTTTCACCTAGGCCTATGTAGTTAGTTGTTTCGTGTATCAGACTTGCGAAAATTTTGATGGTTTCTCAACCATTACTTAACTTCACACTTCCATATCTCGCGAACGGATTGACGAACTCGAGAAATTCCTGTTGCATCTGAAAGTAGAGACTCGCCCGATTAGAATGGTGTGTGCACTTTTCCCCTAGGCCATCCAGTTATTTGTTTCGAGTATCAGACTTGCGAAAATTTTGATAGTTTCTCAACCATTCCTTAACTTCAAACTCCCATTTCTCGCGAACGGATTGACGAACTCGAGAAATTCCTGTTGCATCTGAAAGCAGAAACTCGCCCGATTACAACGGTATGTGTATTTTTCCCCTAGGCCTTTGTAGTTATTGGTTTCGATTATTAGACTTTCGAAAATATTGATCGTTTCTCAAGCATTCCTTAACTTCAAACTCCCATATCTCGCGAACGGATTGACGAACTCGAGAAATTCCTGTTGCATCCGAAAGTAGAAACTCTCTCAATTACAACGGTATGTGTGTTTTTCCCCTGGGCCATTGTAGTTATTGGTTTCGAGTATCAGACCAGCGAATATTTTGATGGTTTCTCAACCATTCCTTAACTTCACACTTCCATATCTCGCGAACGGGTTGACGAACTTGAGAAATTCGTGTTGCGTCTGAAAGTAGAAACTCGCCCGATTGCAATGGTGTGTGTGTTTTTCCCCTAGGTCATTCCAGTTATTGGTTTCGAGTATCAGACTTGCGAAAATTTTGATGGTTTCTCAACCATTCCTTAACTTCACACTTCCATATCTCGCGAACGGGATGACGAACTTGAGAAATTCGTGTTGCATCTGAAAGCAGAAACACGCCCGATTACAATGGTGTGTGTATTTTTCCCCTAGGCCTTTGTAGTTATTGGTTTCGAGTTTTAGACTTTCGAAAATATTGATGGTTTCTCAAGCATTCCTTAACTTCAAACTCCCATACCTCGCGAACGGATTGACGAACTCGAGAAATTCCTGGTGCATCCGAAAGTAGAAACTCTCCCAAATACAACGGTATGTGCGTTTTTCCCCTGGGCCATTGTAGTTATTGGTTTCGAGTATCAGACTTGCGGAAATTTTGATGGTTTCTCAACCATTCCGTATCTTCAAACTCCCATATCTCGCGAACGGATTGACGAACTCGAGAAATTCCTGTTGCATCCGAAAGTAGAAACTCTCCCAAATACAACGGTATGTGCGTTTTTCCCTTGCGCCATTGTAGTTATTGGTTTCGAGTATCAGACTTGTGAAAATTTTGATGGTTTCTCAACCATTCCTTAACTTCACACTTCCATATCTCGCGAACGGATTGACGAACTCGAGAAATTCCTGTTGCATCTGAAAGCAGAAACTCGCCCGATTACAACGGTATGTGTATTTTCCCCTGGGCCATTGTAGTTATTGGTTTCTAGCATCAGAATTGCGAAAATTTGGATGGTTTCTCTACCATTCCTTAACTTCGAACTTCCATATCTCGCGAACGGGATGACGAACTCGAGAAATTCCTGTTGCATGTGAAAGTAGATACTCGCCCGATTACAAGGGTATGTGTATTTTCCCCTAGGCCTTTGTAGTTATTGGTTTCGATTATTAGACTTTCGAAAATATTGATGGTTTCTCAAGCATTCCTTAACTTCAAACTCCCATATCTCGCGAACGGATTGACGAACTCGAGAAATTCCTGTTGCATCCGAAAGTAGAAACTCTCCCAAATACAACGGTATGTGCGTTTTTGCCCTGGGCCATTGTAGTTACTGGTTTCGAGTATCAGACTTGCGAAAATTTTGATGGTTTCTCAACCATTCTGTATCTTCAAACTCCCATATCTCGCGAACGGATTGACGAACTCGATAAATTCCTGTTGCATCCGAAAGTAGAAACTCTCCCAATTACAACGGTATGTGTGTTTTTCCCCTGGGCCATTGTAGTTATTGGTTTCGAGTATCAGACTTGCGAAAATTCTGATGGTTTCTCAACCATTCCTTAACTTCAAACTCCCATGTCGCGCGAACGGAATGACGGACTCGATAAATTCCTGTTGCATCTGAAAGTGGAAACTCGCCCGATTACAAAGGTATGTGCATTTTTCCCGTAGGCCTTTGTAGTTATTGGTTTCGAGTATCAGACTTTCAAAAATTTTGATGGTTTCTCAAGCATTCCTTAACTTCAAACTCCCATATCTTGCGAACGGATTGACGAACTCGAGAAATTCCTGTTGCATCTGAAAGTAGAATCTCGCCCGATTACAAAGATATGTGTGTTTTTCCCCTAGGCCTTTGTAGTTATTGGTTTCGAGTATCAGACTTGCGAAAATTTTGATGGTTTCTCAACCATTCCTTAACTTCACACTTCCATATCTCGCGAACAGCTTGACGAACTCGAGAAATTTCTGTTGCATCTGGAAGTGGAAACTCGCCCGATTACAAAGGTATGTGCATTTTTCCCCTGGGCCTCTGTAGTTATTGGTTTCGGGTATCAGACTGGCGAAAATTTTGATGGTTTCTCAAGCATTCCTTAACTTCAAACTCCCATATCTCGCGAACGGATTGACGAACTCGAGAAATTCCTGTTGCATCTGAAAGCAGAAACTCGCCCGATTACAACGGTATGTGTATTTTCCCCTGGGCCATTGTAGTTATTGGTTTCTAGCATCAGTATTCTCCCATATCTCGCGAACGGGAAGACGAACTCGAGAAATTCCTGTTGCACCTGAAACTGGAAACTAGCCCGATTACAAAGGTATGTGCATTTTTCCTCTAGGCCTTTGTAGTTATTGGTTTCGAGTATCAGACCATCGAAAATTTTGATGGTTTCTCAATCATTCCTTAACTTCACACTTCCATATCTCGCGAACGGATTGACGAACTCGAGAAATTCCTGTTGCATCTGAAAGTAGAAACTCGCCCGATTACAAAGATATGTGTATTTTTCCCCTAGGCCTTTGTAGTTATTGGTTTCGATTATTAGACTTTCGAAAATATTGATGGTTTCTCAAGCATTCCTTAACTTCAAACTCCCATATCTCGCGAACGGATTGACGAACTCGAGAAATTCCTGTTGCATCTGAAAGTAGAAACTCGCCCGATTACAAAGATATGTGTATTTTTCCCCTAGGCCTTTGTAGTTATTGGTTTCGATTATTAGACTTTCGAAAATATTGATGGTTTCTCAAGCCTTCCTTAACTTCAAACTCCCATATCTCGCGAACGGATTGACGAACTCGAGAAATTCCTGTTGCATCCGAAAGTAGAAACTATCCCAATTACAACGGTATGTGTGTTTTTCCCCTGGGCCACTGTAGTTACTGGTTTCGAGTATCGGACTTGCGAAAATTTTGATGGTTTCTCAACCATTCTGTATCTTCAAACTCCCATATCTCGCGAACGGATTGACGAACTCGAGAAACTCCTGTTGCATCCGAAAGTAGAAACTCTCCCAATTACAACGGTATGTCTGTTTTTCCCCTGGGCCATTGTAGTTATTGGTTTCGAGTATCAGACCAGCGAATATTTTGATGGTTTCTCAACCATTCCTTAACTTCACACTTCCATATCTCGCGAACGGGTTGACGAACTTGAGAAATTCGTGTTGCATCTGAAAGTAGAAACTCGCCCGATTACAAAGATATGTGTATTTTTCCCCTAGGCCTTTGTAGTTATTGGTTTCGATTATTAGACTTTCGAAAATATTGATGGTTTCTCAACCATTCCTTAACTTCACACTTCCATATCTCGCGAACGGGATGACGAACTTGAGAAATTCGTGTTGCATCTGAAAGCAGAAACACGCCCGATTACAATGGTGTGTGTATTTTTCCCCTAGGCCTTTGTAGTTATTGGTTTCGTGTATTAGACTTTCGAAAATATTGATGGTTTCTCAAGCATTCCTTAACTTCAAACTCCCATACCTCGCGAACGGATTGACGAACTCGAGAAATTCCTGGTGCATCCGAAAGTAGAAACTATCCCAATTACAACGGTATGTGTGTTTTTCCCCTGGGCCACTGTAGTTACTGGTTTCGAGTATCGGACTTGCGAAAATTTTGATGGTTTCTCAACCATTCTGTATCTTCAAACTCCCATATCTCGCGAACGGGAAGACGAACTCGAGAAATTCCTGTTGCACCTGAAACTGGAAACTCGCCCGATTACAAAGGTATGTGCATTTTTCCTCTAGGCCTTTGTAGTTATTGGTTTCGAGTATCAGACCATCGAAAATTTTGATGGTTTCTCAATCATTCCTTAACTTCACACTTCCATATCTCGCGAACGGATTGACGAACTCGAGAAATTCCTGTTGCATCTGAAAGTAGAAACTCGCCCGATTACAAAGATATGTGTATTTTTCCCCTAGGCCTTTGTAGTTATTGGTTTCGATTATTAGACTTTCGAAAATATTGATGGTTTCTCAAGCATTCCTTAACTTCAAACTCACATATCTCGCGAACGGATTGACGAACTCCAGAAATTCCTGTTGCATCCGAAAGTAGAAACTATCCCAATTACAACGGTATGTGTGTTTTTCCCCTGGGCCACTGTAGTTACTGGTTTCGAGTATCGGACTTGCGAAAATTTTGATGGTTTCTCAACCATTCTGTATCTTCAAACTCCCATATCTCGCGAACGGATTGACGAACTCGAGAAATTCCTGTTGCATCCGAAAGTAGAAACTCTCCCAATTACAACGGTATGTGTGTTTTTCCCCTGGGCCATTGTAGTTATTGGTTTCGAGTATCAGACATGCGAAAATTCTGATGGTTTCTCAACCATTCCTTAACTTCAAACTCCCATGTCGCGCGAACGGAATGACGGACTCGAGAAATTCCTGTTGCATCTGAAAGTGGAAACTCGCCCGATTACAAAGGTATGTGCATTTTTCCCGTAGGCCTTTGTAGTTATTGGTTTCGAGTATCAGACTTTCGAAAATTTTGATGGTTTCTCAAGCATTCCTTAACTTCAAACTCCCATATCTTGCGAACGGATTGACGAACTCGAGAAATTCCTGTTGCATCTGAAAGTAGAATCTCGCCCGATTACAAAGATATGTGTGTTTTTCCCCTAGGCCTTTGTAGTTATTGGTTTCGAGTATCAGACTTGCGAAACTTTTGATGGTTCCTCAACCATTCCTTAACTTCACACTTCCATATCTCGCGAACGGCTTGACGAACTCGAGAAATTTCTGTTGCATCTGGAAGTGGAAACTCGCCCGATTACAAAGGTATGTGCATTTTTCCCCTGGGCCTCTGTAGTTATTGTTTTCGGGTATCAGACTTGCGAAAATTTTGATGGTTTCTCAAGCATTCCTTAACTTCAAACTCCCATATCTCGCGAACGGATTGACGAACTCGAGAAATTCCTGTTGCATCTGAAAGCAGAAACTCGCCCGATTACAACGGTATGTGTATTTTCCCCTGGGCCATCGTAGTTATTGGTTTCTAGCATCAGAATTGCGAAAATTTGGATGGTTTCTCAACCATTCCTTAACTTCGATCTCCCATATCTCGCGAACGGGATGACGAACTCGAGAAATTCCTCTTGCACCTGAAACTGGAAACTCGCCCGATTACAAAGGTATGTGCATTTTTCCTCTAGGCCTATGTAGTTATTGGTTTCGAGTATCAGACCATCGAAAATTTTGATGGTTTCTCAACCATACCTTAACTTCAAACTTCCATATCTCGCGAACGGATTGACGAACTCGAGAAATTCCTGTTGCATCTGAAAGTAGAAACTCGCCCGATTACAAAGATATGTGTGTTTTTCACCTAGGCCTATGTAGTTAGGTGTTTCGAGTATCAGACTTGCGAAAATTTTGATAGTTTCTCAACCATTACTTAACTTCAAACTCCCATTTCTCGCGAACAGATTGACGAACTAGAGAAATTCCTGCTGCATCTGAAAGTAGAAACTCGCCCTATTACAAAGATATGTGTGTTTTTCGCCTAGGCCCTTGTAGTTATTGGTGTCGAGTATCAGACTTGCGAAAATTTTGATGGTTTCTCAACCATTCCTTAACTTCAAACTCCCATGTCTCGCGAACGGAATGACGGACTCGAGAAATTCCTGTTGCATCTGAAAGTGGAAACTCGCCCAATTACAAAGGTATGTGCATTTTTCCTGTATGCCTTTGTAGTTATTGGTTGCGAGTATCAGACTTTCGAAAATTTTGATGGTTTCTCGAGCATTCCTTAACTTCAAACTCCCATATCTCGCGAACGGATTGACGAACTCGAGAAATTCCTGTTGCATTTCAAAGCAGAAACTCGCCCGATTACAAAGATATGTGTGTTTTTCTCCTAGGCCTTTGTAATTATTGGTTTCGAGTATCAGACTTGCGAAAATTATGATGGTCTCTCAACCATTCCTTAACTTCAAACTCCCATGTCTCGCGAACGGTTTAACGAACTCGATTACTTCCTGTTGCATCTGAAAGCAGAAAGTCGACCGATTACAGTGGAGTGTGTACTTTTCCCCTAGGTCATTCCAGTTATTCGTTTCTAGCGTCAGAATTGCGAAAATTTTGATGGTTTCTCAACCATTCCTCAACTTCAAACTCCCATATCTCGCGAACGGATTGACGGACTCGAGAAATTCCTGTTGCATGTGAAAGTAGAACCTCGCCCAATTACAAAGGTATGTGCATTTTTCCTGTAGGCCTTTGTAGTTATTGGTTTCGAGTATCAGACTTGCGATAATTTTGATGATTTCTCAAGCATTCCTTAACTTCAAACTTCCATACCTCGCGAACGGATTGATGAACTCGAGAAATTCCTGTTGCATCTGAAGGTGGAAAGTCGCCCGATTACAACGGTATGTGTATTTTTCCCCTATGTCATTGTAGTTATTGGTTTCGAGTATCAGACTTGCGAAAATTTGGATGGTTTCTCAACCATTCCTTAACTTCAAACTCCCATATCTCGCGAACGGATTGACGAACTCGAGAAATTCCTGTTGCATGTGAAAGTAGAACCTCGCCCGATTACAACGGTGGGTGTATTTTTCCCCTAGGCCTTTGTAGTTATTCGTTCCTAGCACCAGAATTGCGAAAATTTTGATGGTTTCTCAACCATTCCTTAAATTCAAACTCCTATATCTCGCGAACGGATTGACGAACTCGAGAAATTCCTGTTGCATCTGAAAGTGCAAACTCGCCCGATTACTATGGTGTGAGTACTTTTCCCCTAGGCCATTCCAGTTATTGATTTCGAGTATCAGACTTGCGAAAATTTTGATGGTTTCTCAACCATTCCTTAAGTTCAAACTCCCACATCTCGCGAACGGATTGACGAACTCGAGAAATTCCTGTTGCATCTGAAAGTAGAAACTCGCCCGATTACAACGGTATGTGTATTTTTCCCCTATGTCATTGTAGTTATTGGTTTCGAGTATCAGACTTGCGAAAATTTTGATGGTTTCTCAACCATTCCTTTATATCAAACTCCCATATCTCGCGAACGGATTGACGAACTCGAGAAATTCCTGTTGCATGAGTAAGTACAAACTCGCCCGATTACAAAGGTAGGTGTATTTTTCCCCTAGGCCTTTGTAGCTATTGGTTTCGAGTATCAGACTTTCGAAAATTTTGATGGTTTCTCAAGCATTCCTTAACTTCAAACACCCATATCTCGCGAACGGATTGACGAACTCGAGAAATTCCTGTTGCATCTGAAAGTAGAAACTCGCCCGATTACAATGGTATGTGTGCTTTCCCCCTAGGCCATTCCTGTGATTGGTTTCGAGTATCAGACCAGCGAATATTTTGACGGTTCCTCAACCATTCCTTAACTTCAAACTTCCATATCTCGCGAGCGGATTGACGAACTCGAGAAATTTCTGTTGCGTCTGAAAGTAGAAACTCGCCCGATTACAACGGTGTGTGCACTTTTCCCCTAGGCCATTCCGGTTATTGGTTTCGAGTATCAGACCAGCGAAAATTTTGATGGTTTCACAACCATTCCTTAACTTCAAACTCCCATATCTCGCGAACGGATTGACGAACTCGATTATTTCCTGTTGCATCTGAAAGTAGAAAGTCGACCGATTACAACGGTGTGTGTTCTTTTCCCCTAGGCCATTCCAGTTATTCGTTTTTAGCATCAGAATTGCGAAAATTTTGACTGTTTCTCAACCATTCCTTAACTTTAAACTCCCACATCTCGCGAACGGATTGACGAACTCGAGAAATTCCTGTTGCATCTGAAAGTAGAAACTCGCCCGATTACAACGTATGTGTGTGTTTTCCCCTAGGCCTTTGTAGTTATTGGTTTCGAGTATCAGACTTGCCAAAATTTTGATGGTTTCTCAACCATTCCTTAACTTCAAACTCGCATATCTCGCGAACGGATTGACGAACTCGAGAAATTCCTGTTGCATCTGAAAGTAGAAACTCGCCCGATTTCAATGGTGTGTGTACTTTTCCCCTATGCCATTCCAGTTATTGGTTTCGAGTATCAGACCAGCGAAAATTTTGATGGTTTCTCAACCATTCCTTAACTTCAAACTCCCATATCTCGCGAACGGATTGACGAACTCGAGAAATTCCTGTTGCATGTGAAAGTAGAAACTCGTCCGATTACAACGGTAGGTGTATTTTTCCCCTAGGCCTTTGTAGTTATTCGTTTCTAGCACCAGAATTGCGAAAATTTTTGTGGTTTCTCAACCATTCCTTAAATTCAAACTCCCATATCTCGCGAACGGATTGACGAACTCGAGAAATTCCTGTTGTATCTGAAAGTGCAAACTCGCCCGATTACTATGGTGTGAGTACTTTTCCCCTAGGCCATTCCAGTTATTGATTTCGAGTATCAGACTTGCGAAAATTTTGATGGTTTCTCAAGCATTCCTTAACTTCAAACTCCAATATCTCGCGAACGGATTGACGAACTCGAGAAATTTCTGTTGCATCTGAAAATAGAAACTCGCCCGATTACAACGGTATGTGCATTTTTGCACTAGGCCACAGGAGTTATTGGTGTCGAGTATCAGACTTGCGAAAATTTTGATGGTTCCACAACCATTCCTTAACTTCAAACTCCCATATCTCGCGAACGGATTGACGAACTCGAGAAATTCCTGTTGCATCTGAAAGTACAAACTCGCCCGATTACAACGGTAGGTGTATTTTTGCCCTAGATCATAGTAGTTATTGGTTTCGATTATCAGACTTGCGAAAATTTTGATGGTTTCTCAAGCATTCCTTAACTTCAAACTCCCATACCTCGCGAACGGATTGACGAACTCGATTATTTCCTGTTACATCTGAAAGTAGAAAGTCGACCGATTACAACGGTGTGTGTACTTTTCCCGTAGGCCATTCCAGTTATTCGTTTCTAGCATCAGAATTGCGAAAATTTTGATGGTTTCTCAACCATTCCTTAAATTCAAACTCCCATATCTCGCGAACGGATTGACGAACTCGAGAAATTCCTGTTGCATCTGAAAGTGCAAACTCGCCCGATTACTATGGTGTGAGTACTTTTCCCCTAGGCCATTCCAGTTACTGATTTCGAGTATCAGACTTGCGATAATTTAGGTGGTTTCTCAACCATTCCTTAACATCAAACTCCCATAACTGGCGAACGGATTGACGAACTCGAGAAATTCCTGTTGCATCTGAAAGTGGAAACTCTCCCGATTACAAAGGAATGTGTATTTTTCCCGTAGGCCTTTGTAGTTATTGGTTTCGAGTATCAGAATTGCGAAAATTTTGGTCGTTTCTCAACCATTCCTTAACTTCAAACTCCCACATCTCGCGAACGGATTGACGAACTGGAGAAATTCCTGTTGCATCTGAAAGTAGAATCTCGCACGATTACAACGGTATGTGTATTTTTCCCCTAGGCCTTTGTAGTTATTGGTTTTGAGTATCAGACTTTCGAAAATCTTGATAGATTCTCAACCATTCCTTAACTTCAAACTCCCATATCTCGCGAACGGATTGACGAACACGATTATTTCCTGTTACATCTGAAAGTAGAAAGTCAACCGATTACAACGGTGTGTGTACTTTTCCCCTAGGCCATTCCAGTTATTGATTTCGAGTATCAGACTTGCGAAAATTTTGATGGTTTCTCAACCATTCCTTAAGTTCAAACTCCCACATCTCGCGAACGGATTGACGAACTCGAGAAATTCCTGTTGCATCTGAAAGTAGAAACCCGCCCGATTACAACGGTATGTGTATTTTTCACCTATGTCATTGTAGTTATTGGTTTCGAGTATCAGACTTGCGAATATTTTGATGGTTTCTCAACCATTCCTTTATATCAAACTCCCATATCTCGCGAACGGATTGACGAACTCGAGAAATTCCTGTTGCATGTGAAAGTACAAACTCGCCCGATTACAACGGTAGGTGTATTTTTCCCCTAGGCCTTTGTAGTTATTGGTTTCGAGTATCAGACTTTCGAAAATTTTGATGGTTTCTCAAGCATTCCTTAACTTCAAACTCCAATATCTCGCGAACGGATTGACGAACTCGAGAAATTTCTGTTGCATCTGAAAGTAGAAACCCGCCCGATTACAACGGTGTGTGCACTTTTCCCCTGGGCCATTCCAGTTATTGGTTTCGAGTATCAGACCAGCGAAAATTTTGATGGTTTCACAACCATTCCTTAACTTCAAACCCCCACATCTCGCGAACGGATTGACGAACTCGAGAAATTCCTGTTGCATCTGAAAGTAGAATGTCTCCCAATTACAACGGTATGTGTGTTTTTCCCCTGGGCCATTGTAGTTATTGGTTTCGAGTATCAGACCGGCGAAAATTTTGATGGTTTCGCAACCATTCCTTAACTTCAAACACCCATATCTCGCGAACCGATTGACGAACTCGAGAAATTCCTGTTGCATGTGAAAGTACAAACTCGCCCGATTACAAAGGTAGGTGTATTTTTACCCTAGTCCTTTGTAGTTATTGGTTTCGTGTATCAGACTTTCGAAAATTTTGATGGTTTCTCAAGCATTCCTTAACTTCTAACTCCCATATCTCGCGAACGGATTGTCGAACTCGATTATTTCCTGTTGCCTCTGAAAGTAGAAAGTCGACCGATTACAATGGTGTGTGTACTTTCCCTCTAGGCCATTCCAGTTATTCGTTTCTAGCATCAGAATTGCGAAAATTTTGGTTGATTCTCAACCATTCCTTAACTTCAAACTCCCATATCTCGCGAACGGATTGACGAACTCGAGAAATTCCTGTTGCATCTGAAAGTAGAAACTCGCAAGATTACAACGGTATGTGTATTTTTCCCGTAGGCCTTTGTAGTTATTGGTTTCGAGTATCAGACTTGCGAAAATTTTGGTCGTTTCTCAACCATTCCTTAACTTCAAACTCCCACATCTCGCGAACGGATTGACGAACTCGAGAAATTCCTCTTGCATCTGAAAGTAGAAACTCGCCCGATTACAATGGTGTGTGTTCTTTTCCCCTAGACCATTCCAGTTATTGATTTCGAGTATCAGACTTGCGAAAATTTTGATGTTTTCTCAACCATTCCTTTATATCAAACTCCCATATCTCGCGAACGGATTGACGAACTCGAGAAATTTCTGTTGCATGTGAAAGTACAAACTCGCCCGATTACAAAGGTAGGTGTATTTTTCCCCTAGGCCTTTGTAGTTATTGGTTTCGAGTATCAGACTTTCGAAAATTTTGATGGTTTCTCAAGCATTGCTTAACTTCAAACACCAATATCTCGCGAACGGATTGACGAACTCGAGAAATTTCTGTTGCATCTGAAAGTAGAAACTCGCCCGATTACAACGGTATGTGTATTTTTGCCCTAGATCATAGTAGTCATTGGTTTCGATTATCAGACTTGCGAAAATTTTGATGGTTTCTCAAGCATTCCTTAACTTCAAACTCCCACATCTCGCGAACGGATTGACGAACTCGATTATTTCCTGTTGCATCTGAAAGTAGAAACTCGCCCGATTACAATGGTATGTGTACTTTCCCCCTAGGCCATTCCTGTTATTGGTTTCGAGTATCAGACCAGCGAATATTTTGATGGTTCCTCAACCATTCCTTAACTTCACACTTCCATATCTCGCGAACGAATTGACGAATTCGAGAAATTCCTGTTGTATCTGAAAGCAGGAACTCGCCCGATTACAATGCTGTGTATACTTTCTCACTAGGCCACTCCAGTTATTGTTATCGAATATCAGACATGCGAAAGTTTTGATGGTTTCTCAACCATTTCTTAACTCCCAACTCCGACATTTCGCGAACGGATTGATGAATCCGAATAATTTCTGTTGCATCTGAAAGTAGAAACTCTCCCAATTACAACGGTATGTGTATTTTGCCCCTAGGCCATTGTAGTTATTGGTTTCGAGTATCAGACTTGCGAAAATTTTGATGGTTTCTCAACCATTCCTTAACTTCAAACTCCCATATCTCGCGAACGGGTTGACGAACTCGTGAAATTCCTGTTGTATCTGAAAGCAGAAACTCGCCCGATTACAATGCTGTGTATACTTTCCCCCTAGGCCACTCCAGTTATTGTTATCGAATATCAGACTGCGAAAGTTTTGATGGTTTCTCAACCATTTCTTAACTCCCAACTCCGACATTTCGCGAACGGATTGATGAATCCGAATAATTTCTGTTGCATCTGAAAGTAGAAACTCTCCCAATTACAACGGTATGTGTATTTTGCCCCTAGGCCATTGTAGTTATTGGTTTCGAGTATCAGACTTGCGAAAATTTTTATGGATTCTCAACCATTCCTTAACTTCAAACTCCCATATCTCGCGAACGGATTGACGAACTCGAGAAATTCCTGTTGCATCTGAAAGTAGAAACTCGCCCGATTACAATGGTATGTGTACTTTCCCCCTAGGCCATTCCTGTTATTGGTTTCGAGTATCAGACCAGCGAATATTTTGATGGTTCCTCAACCATTCCTTAACTTCAAACTTCCATATCTCGCGAACGAATTGACGAATTCGAGAAATTCCTGTTGTATCTGAAAGCAGGAACTCGCCCGATTAGAATGCTGTGTATACTTTCCCCCTAGGCCACTCCAGTTATTGTTATCGAATATCAGACTTGCGAAAGTTTTGATGGTTTCTCAACCATTTCTTAACTCCCAACTCCGACATTTCGCGAACGGATTGATGAGTCCGAATAATTTCTGTTGCATCTGAAAGTAGAAACTCTCCCAATTACAACGGTATGTGTATTTTGCCCTTAGGCCATTGTAGTTATTGGTTTCGAGTATCAGACTTGCGAAAATTTTGATGGTTTCTCAACCATTCCTTAACTTCAAACTCCCATATCTCGCGAACGGGTTGACGAACTCGAGAAATTCCTGTTGCACCTGAAAGTGGAAACTCGCCCGATTACAATGGTGTGTGTACTTTTCCCGTAGGCCATTCCAATTATTGGTTTCATTAGCGTCTTCACGCTCTCACACGCATTACGAAAATCTTGTTTTCTACTTGTTCTCACATCTTAAATAATTATTCTATGTTCGCAGCCAATTAGCTCGGCGTTACTCGCGGTAAGTGATACTTCGTCGCGAGTAATACCGATTACCAGGTCTCACCACGTGGAGGTTGCTACGAGCGGAGACCCGGAGGGAGATAGATGGAATCAAAGTTCCATCGATCTACCTCGACACGCGATACAAACGAAGATACTAAACGAAAGAGATGGAAAGAATCAATTTTCCTTCGATCCCCTTGTTTAGTTCTGTCAAGCAATTACATTATGGAAAAATTAGGCGAAATTGGGAAAGACGCGACACGAACCGTGCAGTTCGTCCTACTAGGTCTATCCCGTATCCCCTCCGTGGTTCCGATTCCAGAGAAAACGAACGACGCCTACCACTCCCCTAGAGAAGTGCCCCGTTTCTCCATCTTTACGACGAGAGGGTCTTATTTTGGAGACTTTCGCATGGACCGGCAAAAATGCCTGCTCCTGTGGTCGCAACATGCCCCCTCTGGAAGCGGACACACCAGAAGAGACGGCGATAGACCGTTCGGACTACTTACACGGCCGGCCACTTGCTTGTACAAGAAGCAGAGGTGACCGGACCGAGGAACGAGGAAGCGAGCAAAATTAAGCTAAAGATTGGATAATTGCTTGGCAGATCACAGCCTTAAAACTAACTTATTCTAACTGCAGAGATGGACGGAATCAATGTTCCTTTGATCTCCTCGTTTAATTCTGCCGAGCAATTACATTATGGAAAAATTAGGCGAAATTTGGAAATACGAGACACGAACCGTGGAGTTGCTCCTACTAGGTCGGTCCCGTTTCCCCTCAGTGGGCCCGATTAAAGAGGAAATGCACGACGCCGTCCACTCATATAGAGTGCCCCGTTTCTCCCAACTCCGCGTCAGGAACCACGCAAAGCGTGGACCTGACTCACGGAGGATGACAAAGAGAGGGTATTGTGGCACAAGGACATCCGCAGGGACCGGTGCGAACACCTGCCCCTGTGTTCGCAGCATATTCTCTCTCAAAGCGGACGCACCAGAAGAGACAGCGATCGAGCGTTCGGTCCACCTCCACGGCCGGTCACATGCTTATGCAACAAGCAGAGGTGGCCGGACTGAGATACGAGCAAGCGAGCAAAAAGAAGTTAAAGATTGGATAATTGCTCGGCAGATCACAGATACTCGTACATGGTAACCTTAAAAGTAACTTAGTCTATACTTAGAATTAACAGTCCCGCGGAGGATGCAATACATCAGTCCTCTTCGTTCTTCGTTCTTCGTTTTCCGATACATCTAAGAGAATGTATCTAAGAGAAACCTAAGAGAAACCTAAGAGAAACCTAAAGTCATGGCATAATAGAAAATAGAAATGAATTTGGTTAGTGGAAAAAAATAAACATGTCAAAACAAGTAGAAATTAAAATCAGAGTACAAATGAAATGAATTAGACAAAGAAACAGTTAGAAAAAAAAAGAAAGGATTGAGAGAGTGGTCGCCAGTACTGACCACCGCTTACCGGCGGCCAGTAACGGTTACCATGGTGAGGCGTCCCCCTTCAATAAACCTAAAACGAAGAGATGCGTCCACCTCGGAGGCTTCGGGAACGATGAAATTTTAAACAACCGGGGGCTCCTTATGTACCCTCCCCAAGGTGACTTACCGTTTCTTCCATTGTCTTTGTTCGATCTAATCGAAATCTTCGAAGGCGAACGGTTTCGGTGAATGTTTGTTCATTTCCGCGATTGTTACTAACATTTATACATGTTCCCAATATTGATCGAACAATGTGCATCTTATTTATGTAATGCAATTAATTAAGAAACTTATAGAAATTGATTTTGATCGAGACTCGATGTTAAAACGTGTTTCGTAAAGTTTTAAAGCATGGAAAGTAACAATTGTTCATTAAATACATTAATTTAACATTTGTTTAATTCTTCTAATTTACACAATACGTGCAGAAGTTGCATTTTTTACTTAAAAGTGTCACAATTCAATTAATCGCTTTTCTAAATAGAAAAGTTATCGTGATGAGCACTTGTGAATCGATCATCGATACCTGCAACATTGAGAATATCAGTTGGATCTCAACGAAAAATTCCTTCGTGAACAAAGAATATTTTAACGAAATGATATTTTAAGCCATTATTTATACTAGGACATTGTTAATAATTGTTTAAACTATGGTCCAACGACGGTTGTTAATGATTATGATAAATAAACATCAAGATATTGCAAAATCTATGAAGGAGAACGGTTTTGGTAAATGTTTTTTCATTTCCGTGATTGTTATTAACATTTACGCACGTTCCGAATATTAACATTACAATGTGCATCTTGTTTATGCATTATAAATCATTAATTACTTTACAAATATTAATTTCGATCTAAAATCGAGAAACATATGAATACCACGTTTTACTTCAATTCTCGATGAAATTTAATTTCTATAGGCAAATCAATAATTTACAATGCATAACTAAGATGCATTCTCTCACATAAATGTTCGAAACATGCATAAATGTTAATAACAATCGCGTGGATGAACAACAATTCACTGAAACCGTTCCCCTTCGCAGATTTCGCAATATCTTGATGTTCATTCATCAGAATTATTAACAACCGTCGTAGCACCATGGTATAAAAAATTATTAACAATGTCCTGGTATAAATAATGGATTAAAACATTATTTTTCATAGAAGTATTTTTCATTCGCGAAATCGTGGCACTTCCTCGCATATCATATACTCCTGACAACAAGAGTCCCAACATTGAACATTTTCTACAATTTATGTCTGAATTTCATCCTTTGGTATGAGGAGAACACTGTCGCCAAGGAAGTATGCATTTCGATTTCTCAAGTACTAATCAAATGTTACATCGATATATCTAATAGACAATTATTACTTTCCATATTTTAAAACTTTAAGAAACACCTCTTTACTTCGGAGCTCGATCAAAATTAATTTCTATAAGTTTCTTAATCATTTGTGATGCATAAATAATATGCACATTGTTCAATTAATATTGGGAGCACATATAAATGTTACTAACAATCGCGGAAATGGACAAACATTCACCGAAACCGTTCGCCTTCGCAAATTTAGCAATATCTTGACGTTTATTTATCATAATTATTAACAAGCGTCGTGGGACCGTAGATTAAACAATTATTAACATTGTTTTAGCATAAATAATGGCTTGAAAGTCATCACTTTCTGGAAATATTTGTTAGATTGAACAAAGACAATCGAAGTAACCGTGCGATAAAATAAATGAATATTTCTCTACATATCGAAATTATAGTCTGTATATATGCAAATATATATTCTGAACGCTCCGTGACACACATATGTCACACGGCAATGAAGTGGGCTGCCATCTACTAGAGAATAGGTAAACTACACTTAAAGTGTGAAAACACCTGGCGGAGAAACGCTCAAGTTTGTTGAGGAATTGTTCTTATTTCCACCAATAGATAGCGCCACGAGCATAAATTTACCGACATTAAAGATATGTAATCCCATTTGTATAATATTCCGTACTGTGCGATAAAATAAATTAATATTTCTCTACATATCGAAATTATTGTTTGTGATGCATGCAAATATGATCTGAAATTCCAAACATTTGCAACGTGGTAATTATATGGGTTGCCGTCTCTTGGAGAACATATTTGTTAACTTTCGCGATTGGTACTAACATTTATGCATGTTCCCAATATTAATCGAACAATATGTATCTTATTTATGCATGGTAAATGATTATACTTATAGAAATTGATTTTGATCGAGATTCAAAGTAAAAACTTGTTTCGTAAAGTTTGAAAGCAAGGAAAGTATTAATTGTCTATTTAGTGCAATAGTTTAGCATTTATTTAATTCTCATAATTTACACAATACGCGTAGAATTTGTATTTCTTACTCAAACGTGCTGAATTTCGATTAATCGCTTTTCTATGTACAAAAATCATCATGATAAACAGTTGTGAGTCGATAATCGATATGGGTAGCCATGATTTCGAGGTATCAAAGATTTTTTTAAATGTATAAAGGAAGGCTAGAATGCAGAGAAATTTCATTACACTGATTTCGTTTAACTTTACATTCATTCGAAAGATGATACATACGAAACTTTGTACAAAAATATTTATTTATTTTATTGCACGGTAGGGAATACCATACAAATGGAAATACTTATCTGTAATGTCGGTAAATTATGCATGTGGCGCTATCTATTGATGGAAATAACAACAATTCCTCAACAAACTTGAGCGTTTCTCCGCCAGGTGTTTTCACACCTTAAGTATAGTTTACCTATTCTCTAGTAGATGGCAACCCACTTCATTGCCGTGTGACATATGTGTGTCACTGAGCGTTCGGAATACACATGCATATATACAAACTATTTTTTCGATATGTAGAGAAATATTCATTTATTTTATCGCACGGTTACTTCGATTGTCTTTGTTCGATCTAACAAATATTTCCAGAAAGTAATGACTTTCAAGCCATTATTTATAGTAGAACATTGTTAATAATTGTCTAAAGTATGGTCCTATGACGGTTGTTAATAAATATGATAAATAAACATCGAGATATTGCAAAATCTGCGAAGGCGAACGGTTTCGGTGAATGTTTGTTCATTTCCGCGGTTGTTACTAACATTTATACATGTTCCGAACATTTATCTTACAATATGCATCTTATTTATGCAATAAATATGATTGATTCGCCTACAGCAATTAATTTTGACCGAGATTCGAGGTATAAACGTGTTTCTTAATGTTTCAAAGCATGGAAAGTAACAATTGTTTATTAGATACATTAATTTAACATTTGTTTCGTTCTTATAATTTTCGGATTATGCGTGGAAGCTGTATTCTTGATGTAAAAGCGTCGAAATTCAATTAATCGCTTTTCTAGATAGAAAAACCATCGTGATAGACGTTTGTGAATCGATAAACATTTCCAGCCTTGACAATGTCGGTTTGATCTCAATAAGAACAATTCCATCGCGAACAAAGAATATTTCAACGAAATGATATTTTAAGCCATTATTTATACTAGGACATTGTTAATAATTGCTTAATCTACGGTCCTACGACGGTTGTTAATAATTATGATAAACAAACATCAAGATATTGCGAAATCTGGGAAGGCGAATTGCTTTAGCGAATGTTTATGTCTCTAGGCGATTGTTAGAAACATTTTTCCACGTTACGAACTTTTATGTTACAGTATGTGAATTAAATTTTATCGGAAAATTTAACGAAGAGTTTGGTATACATATATTTCTCCATTTTTTATGAAAATTAACATTTGTAAACTAATTAATGGTTTGCACTGTAAAAGTTGGGAATATGAATGTTACAAAATGCATTTTCTTTTGCATTGTAAATGAATAATTTGCTTATAAAGATTAATTTAGGTTGCAAATCGAGAAATATATGAATATCAATATTTTGCTTTCATTTTCGAAATCAATTAATTTCTGAAAACTAACTAATGATTTATGATACCTAAATAAGATGCATATTGTTCGATCAATATTGGGAACATGCATAAATGTTAATAACAATCGCGGAAATGAACAAACATTAACCGAAACCGTCCGCCTTCGAAGATTTCGCAATATCTCGATGTTTATTTATCATATTTATTATCAACCGTCGTAGGACTGTAGATTAAACAATTATTAACAATGTTCTAGTATAAATAATGGCTTAAAATATCATTTCGTTGAAATATTCTTTGTTCGCGAAGGAATTTTTCGCTGAGATCCAACTGACATTTTCAAGGCTACAGGTATCGATTATCGATTCACAAGTCTTCATCACGATGATTTTTCTATCTAAAAAAGCGATTAATTGAATTTCGGCACTTTTATGTAAAAAACACAACTTCTACGCGTATTGTGTAAATTATAAGAATTAAACAAATGTTAACTTAATGCATTTAATGAACAATTGTTACTTTCCATGCTTAAAAACTTTACGAAACACGTTTTAACATCGAGTCTCGATCAAAATCAATTTCTATAAGTTTCTTAATTAATTGCATTACATAAATAAGATGCACATTGTTCGATCAATATTGGGAACATGTATAAATGTTAGTAACAATCGCGGAAATGAACAAACATTCACCGAAACCGTTCGCCTTCGAAAATTTCGATTAGATCGAACAAAGACAATGGAAGAACCGGTAAGTGACCTTACGGAGTGTATATAAGGAGCCCCCGGTTGTTTAAAATTTCATTCTTCTTGGAGCCTCGGAGGTGGATGGATCTCTTCGTTTTAGGTTTATGGAAGGGGGACCACCACCTTGGTAACCGGTACTGGCCGCCGGTAGGCGGTGGTCAGTACTGGCGACCATTCTCTCAATCCTTTCTTTGGTTTTTAATTGTTTCTTTCTGTAATTTATTTTATTTGTTCTCTGATTTTACTTTGTACTTGTTTTTCCATGTTTTTTTTTTTGTCATCCTTGCCTTTATTTCCTTTGTTACTGAATGACTGTATTTAATCACTAACCAACTTCATTTCTATTTTCTATCATTTTTTTATCATGCCTTGACTTTAGGTTTCTCTCAGGTAGGCACACCGGAGAACGAAGAACGAAGAACGAAGAACGAAGAACGAAGAACGAAGAACGAAGAACGAAGAACGAAGAACGAAGAACGAAGAACGAAGAACGAAGAACGAAGAACGAAGAACGAAGAACGAAGAACGAAGAACGAAGAACGAAGAGGACACTATCGTCGCAACCGCCGTGGGATCTTTAGTTAAGCTTGGAATAAGTTAATTTTAAGGGCACCGTGTACAAATATCTGTTATCTGTCAAGCAATTATCCAATCTTTAGCTTATTTTTGCCCGCTTCCTCGTTCTTCAGCCCGGTCATCACTGCTTGTTGCATAAGCAAGTGACCGGCCGTGTAGGTGGTCCGAACGGTCGATCGCCGTCTCTTCTGGTGCGTCCGTTTCCAGAGAGAACATGCTGCGACCACAGAGGCAGGTGTTCGCATCGGTCCCTGTGGAAGCCCTGTGCCATAAGACCCTCTCTTCGTCATCCTCCGTGAGTCAGGTCCACGCTTTGCGTGGTTCCTGACGCGGAGTTGGGAGAAACGGGGCACTCTATATGAGTGGAGGGCGTCGTGCATTTCCTCTTTAATCGGGCCCACTGAGGGGAAACGGGACCGACCTAGTAGGACCAACTGCACGGTTCGTGTCGCGTCTTTTCCAATTTTGCCTAATTTTTCCATAATGTAATTGCTTGGCAGAACTAAACGAGGAGATCGAAGGAACATTGACTCCTTCCATCTCTTTGGTTTAGTATCTTCGTTTGTATCGGGTGTCGAGGGAGATCGATGGAACTTTGATTCCATCTATCTCTCTCCGGGTCTCCGCTCGCAGCAACCTCCACGTGGTGAGACCTGGTAATCGGTATTACTCGCGACGAACAGTAATTATTCGTCGTGGGTAGTACTGAGCTAATCGGCTGCGAGTTTAGAATAGTAATTTTTACGGTACAGTGGAGAACTTTACGGTACAGTACTTTCAACATGTTCAATTGATGTATTGAAATAAAATCAATTTCACTGACAGCAGAAACTTTATTTTTGTCCATTATTTGTTTCCATTTCTTTAACCCGATCCTATCAAACTGCTAAAGCTACTTAAAACTATATGTCCTCAACTATCATGTTCTCCTGATACAAAGAAAATCGAGATCCATGATTCAGAAATTCGTTCGAAAGTACAACAAAATTTCGATTCGCGGAAATTCTTGGAATTTGACGTCAATTCTAAGAATACGCGAAATCGTGCCACTTCCTCGCATATAGTACACTGACACCAAGAGTCCCAAAATCAAACATTTTCTAAAATTTATGCCTGAATTTCAAGCTTTGGTATCAGGAAAATACCACAAATTTCGATTCTTCAAGTATTAATCAAACGTTAAATTGATATATCTCATAGACTATACTTTCCATGTTTTAAAACTTTAAGAAACATCTCTTTACTTTGAAGTACAATCAAAATTATTATAATCTTTTAATCTAAACGGAGAAACGGAGAAGCGGAGAAACGGAGAAACGGAGAAACGGAGAAACGGAGAAACGGAGAAACGGAGAAACGGAGAAACGACGAAACGAAGGAAGAAACGGAGAAACGAAGAAAGAAACGGAGAAACGAAGAAAGAAACGGAGAAGCGAAGAAAGACACGAAGAAACGAAGAAAGAAACCGAGAAACGAAGAACGGAATGAAGAATAGAAGAAAGAAATGGAGAATCGAAGAAAGAAACGGAAAATCGAAGAAAGAAACGGAGTAACGAAGAAAGAAACGGAGAAACGAACAAAGAAACGGAGAAACGAACAAAGAAACGGAGAAACGAAAAAAGAAACGGAGAAACGGAGAAATAAATGGAGAAACGAAGAAATAAACGGAGAAACGGAGAAAGAAACGGAGAAACGGAGAAACAGAGAAACCGAGAAAAGGAGAAACCGAGAAACGGAGCACCGGAGAAACGGAGGATCGGAGAAACGGAGAAACGGAGAAACGGAGAAACGGAGAAACGGAGAAACGGAGAAACGGAGAAACGGAGAAACGGAGAAACGAAGAAACGAAGGAAGAAACGGAGAAACGAAGAAAGAAACGGAGAAACGAAGAAGGAAACGGAGAAACGAAGAAGGAAACGTAGAAAGAAACGGAGAAACGAAGAACGAAACGGAGAAACGATGAAAGAAACGGAGAAACGAAGAAAGAAACGAAGAAACGAACAAAGAAACGGAGAAACTAACAAAGAAACGGAGAAACGAACAAAGAAACTGAGAAACGAACAAAGAAACGGAGAATCGGAGAAATAAATGGAGAAATGAAGAAATAAACGGAGAAACGAAGAAAGAAACAGAGAAACGAAGAACGGAACGAAGAATAGAAGAAAGAAACGGAGAAACGAAAAAAGAAACGGAGAAACGGAGAAATAAATGGAGAAACGAAGAAATAAACGGAGAAACGGAGAAAGAAACGGAGAAACGGAGAAACAGAGAAACCGAGAAAAGGAGAAACCGAGAAACGGAGCACCGGAGAAACGGAGGATCGGAGAAACGGAGAAACGGAGAAACGGAGAAACGGAGAAACGGAGAAACGGAGAAACAGAGAAACGGAGAAACGGAGAAACGGAGAAACGGAGAAACGGAGAAACGGAGAAACGGAGAAACGACGAAACGAAGGAAGAAACGGAGAAACGAAGAAAGAAACGGAGAAACGAAGAAAGAAACGGAGAAGCGAAGAAAGACACGAAGAAACGAAGAAAGAAACCGAGAAACGAAGAACGGAATGAAGAATAGAAGAAAGAAATGGAGAATCGAAGAAAGAAACGGAAAATCGAAGAAAGAAACGGAGTAACGAAGAAAGAAACGGAGAAACGAACAAAGAAACGGAGAAACGAACAAAGAAACGGAGAAACGAAAAAAGAAACGGAGAAACGGAGAAATAAATGGAGAAACGAAGAAATAAACGGAGAAACGGAGAAAGAAACAGAGAAACCGAGAAAAGGAGAAACCGAGAAACGGAGCACCGGAGAAACGGAGGATCGGAGAAACGGAGAAACGGAGAAACGGAGAAACGGAGAAACGGAGAAACGGAGAAACGGAGAAACGGAGAAACGGAGAAACGGAGAAACGGAGAAAGAAACGGAGAAACGGAGAAACGGAGAAACGAAGAAACGAAGGAAGAAACGGAGAAACGAAGAAAGAAACGGAGAAACGAAGAAGGAAACGGAGAAACGAAGAAGGAAACGTAGAAAGAAACGGAGAAACGAAGAACGAAACGGAGAAACGATGAAAGAAACGGAGAAACGAAGAAAGAAACGAAGAAACGAACAAAGAAACGGAGAAACTAACAAAGAAACGGAGAAACGAACAAAGAAACTGAGAAACGAACAAAGAAACGGAGAATCGGAGAAATAAATGGAGAAATGAAGAAATAAACGGAGAAACGAAGAAAGAAACAGAGAAACGAAGAACGGAACGAAGAATAGAAGAAAGAAACGGAGAAACGAAGAAAGAAACGGAGAATCGAAGAAAGAAACGGAGAAACGAAGATAGAAACCGAGAAACGAACAAAGAAACGGAGAACCGAACAAAAAAACGGAGAAACGGAGAAATAAATGGAGAAACGAAGAAATAAACGGAGAAACGAAGAAAGAAACGGAGGAACGAACAAAGAAACGGAGAAACGGAAAAACGGAGAAATCGAAAACGGAGAAACGGAGAAACCGAGAAACGGAGAAACGGAGAAACGGAGAAACCGAGAAACGCAGTAACGGATAAACCGAGAAACGGAGAAACGGAGAAACGGAGAAACGGAGAAACGGAGAAACCGAGAAACGGAGAAACGGAGAAACGGAGAAACCGAGAAACGGAGAAACGGAGAAACGGAGAAACGGTGAAGCGGAGAAATGGAAAAACGGAGAAACGGAGAAACGGAGATACAGAGAAACGGAAAACTGAGAAACGGTGAATCGGAGAAACGGAGAAACGGAGAAACGGAGAAACCGAGAAACGGAGAAACGGAGAAACGGAGAAACGGAGAAACCGAGAAACGGAGAAACGGAGAGACGGAGAAACGGAAAAACTGAGAAACGGAGGAACGGAGAAACGGAGAAACGGAGGAACGGAGGAACGGAGAAACGGAGGAACGGAGGAACGGATCAGTTCCTATTTCTTTAAATTTAATTGGGGAGGTATTGTTATTCCTTAATTTAATTATTTTGTTGAAAATGTTAGTAATTTTATTTTTATTTATGGGTTTTTTAAATTTTTTACTTTCAATATATATATATTTATTTATATTTTTCATGGGAAAGGTAATTATTTGTACAAGTATATAAATAACTATTCAGTATTTAATTGTATAATAGTTTTAATACATTGAATCCCTTTAAATTTTATATTTTTAGTTATAGTATTGTTTTATAATTAAGTTTAAATAGTTTATTAAAATTATTGATTTGTGGAATCAAAGGTATAAATTTTATTTTAAATTATGAATTTTTGTTTATATAGTTTTATTTTAGTATTTATTAATAGTGTGAGTTTTATATTTTTAAGTTTATATTTTTATGTGACAAAAATTGATTTCATTATGGAGTGATTTTAATAAATTTAAATAGGATAAAATTAAATTTTTTAATTTATTTAGATTTTATGAGTTTAATATATTTAGGAGTAGTTTTATTAATTTCATTGATGATTGTAATTTATAGGGTTGGATATATAGAGGGTGATGTTTATATATTGATCGGTATAAATATATGTTATTATTATTTATTATATCTATATGTATTATAATTATAAGGCCTAGAATTTTAAGTATTTTAGTTGGATGGGATGGTTTAGTATTAATTTCATTTTGTTTGGTAACTTATTGGTTTTATGTAATCGAGTAGGTGATGTGTATTTATTAATTTTAATTGTTTTGGCTTCAGTTAGGGGTTCTTGGGGATATATATTGATTGATAGAATATGAGGCTGTATGATTTTGATATTATTAATTTGTGGAATAACTGAAAGAACTCAAATACCGTTTTCTTCTTGATTACCTGCTGCGATAACTGCTCCTACCCCTGTTTCTTCTTTAGTTCATTCTTCAACTTTAGTTACTGCAGGAGTTTATTTACTAAATCGATATAGAAATATAATTATAATGTATAATATAAATTTTTTATTAACATAAATTTCTAATTTAACCGTATTAATGGCGGGTTTAATAGCAAATTTTGAGTACGATTTAAAAAAAATTATTGCTTTTTCTACTTTGAGTCAATTAGGGTTTATTCTAATAATTTTGAGATTAGGGTACCGAGATTTGGCTTTTTTTCATTTAATTGTGCATGCTTTATTTAAATCTAATATATTTATATGTGCAGGGGATTTTATCCATTGAATAATAGGAAATCAAGATATGCGGAAATATGGCGGTTTAGTTAAAATTTTTCCTATAAAGAGGATAATTATGATTTTGTGTTTATTGAATTTGGTAGGGTTTCCTTTTTCGTCTGGATTTTATTCTAAAGATATATTTTTAGAATATTTTTGTATGGAAAAATATAATTTAATTATAATCTCTATTTAATTTAAATATATCTCTACCTTTTTGACTATTTCTTATACAATTCGTTTGATTAGTTGGGTTTTATTTAATAAAGAATTAAATTTTAGACCTCTAGTAAATTTGGGGAAAAATAGTTATATGGTAAGGTCTATAGTTATAATATTACTATTTATATTTTTTTATGGATGAATATTTATAAATATATTTATGTGAATGTATGTTACTCCTGTGGGGGGGATTGATATGTATATAGTGTTAAAATTATATCTAGTTGGTTATTTATTAAGAGGAATTTTTAATAAAGGATTAAAATTAAATATTAATTTAGTTAAATTATTAAAATTTATTATAAGAATATTTTGTTTAAATTATTTTTTTTTAAATTCTTATGGATATTTATTTAATATAGTGTATATAGTAAATATGAAGTTTGTGTTGAAAACGGGTGATTTGAATTAATTTATGGTTTAAATATTTATTGATTAGTAAGATTAAGAAAATTAATTGAAGGGGTAAAATTTAATATTATTAATATAATAGTGTGGTATATTTTATTTTTGATAGGGATGTTTTTATTAAATTTGTATTGTTTAAATAGCTTAAACAGTATAATATTGAAAATATTAGGATAATGCATATTTTGTATTTTTAGACAGAAATAAAATAAAAGAATTTCTAATTCTTTTAAAATGATTAAAATCATTTTATTTCTAAATTATGAAAATATAGGTATAATTTTATTATTGATTTTTAATAGCAAATTAAGTTTTATAATTTAACTAATACCGAAGTTTATATGGTTTATAAAAATATTATATTTTCAGTATAAAGATAAATCAATGATTTTATTATACTATATATAGTAATAAATATCTCTTCAAATTGGTGTATAGAATATATATATATATATATTTATTAAATCAAGCTATTAATTGGAAATTAATTATATTTTATTATACTATATATATATATATGATTTATTAAATCAAGCTATTAATTCGAAATTAATTATATTGTATTATACTACAATATATAGTACAATATGCAATTAATTGGAGATTTAATTCAATGAAATTATTAACAATAATTTACCTCTATTTTGGTTTCAATTAAAGTGTCATTTTAGAAATTTTATGTATCATTCTAGTCAGAGGGTCAATAGTGGAATTCAGATGATAGAAATAAAAGAATAAAAAGTGGTTATTTCATAATATTTATTAAGAGAAGTGATTATAGGAATAATTAATATAATTTCGATATCGAAAATTAAAAAGATTAAAGCAATTAAATAAAAATTAATGGAAAATGGTAGGCGATTTTCTGATAGTGGGTCAAATCCACATTCGAAAGGAGAAATTTTTTCGCGATTTTTAAAATTGGTTAATGAAAATAAGTGATTTGCAATAAAAATAATTATGGGAATAATTAGAATAATTATTGTTTTAATGAATATATGAATCGTTTTAAATATATTTAAACAATAAAAATTTAATTATAAGTTAAATATAATTATTTATTATATTTATTTTATATTAATATATTCATCAGTAAATTATTATATATAGAAATAATCATACAACATCTACAAAATGTCAGAATCAGATAGCAGCTGTAAAATTAAAATGACGAATTGAAGAAAAGTGATTATTATTTATTCGAATTATAATAATTGATAATATAAAGCCCCCAATTAAAACATGTAATCCATGGAATCCTCTTGCTATGTAAAAAATTGATCCAAAAATCCCATCATTTATAGAAAAAGAAGATTGTTTATATTCATTAAGTTGAAGACTTATAAAAATTATACTTAATAATCATGTGTATAAAAGATAAATTTTACTATAAATTTTATTTTCTAACAAAAGAAAATTATGCCTTAAGGTTAATGTAAATCCGAAGGAAATTAAAATGATAGAATTTAATAATGGGATATCAAATGGATTTAGTATTTTAATTGATATAGGGGGTCAATTTATACCTAGTTCAATTTTTGGGGAAATTGAGTTATGAATATATGTCCAAAAAGAAGAAATAAAGAAAACTAGTTCAGAAATAATAAATAATAATATACTTATTTTTAGTATAGAATGAATTGATTGAGAGTGAAATCCTTGAAATGTTCTTTCTCGAATGGTATCACGTCATCATAATGATAAGCAAGTAATTAATATAATAAATGGATTTGTTACTAATAGGGTAAAAAGTTTTGAATTTGTGAATAAAATTAATCTTATAAATAAATTTATAATATTTATAGAAGTAATTAAAGGTCATGGTCTTGGGGTAACTATGTGGTAAGGATGCGTAAATATTTTCATAATTTGATTCATTAAAATATAGGGTTAATAAAATAATAAATACGTATATTTGAATTAAGGAGACTGAAATTTCTAAAATAAATAATATGTTTTGAATTAAAATTGTAAAAGGTATCCAAATTAGAAATTTTCTAACAGTTGAGCCTAATAAAGATAGTAGAAGATGCCCTGCTAGTATATTAGCTGTTAATCGAATAGTTAATGTACAGGGTCGAATAATGTTTCTAATTGTTTCAATTAATACTATAAAATTTATTAATATAAAGGGGGTATTTCTTGGTACTAGATGAATCAATATTTTTTAGCATTGATAGTCCACCCAAAAATTATAAATCTAATTCATATAAATAATGATATAGATAAATTAATTGATACATGTCTTGAAGGGGTAAAAATGTATGGGAATAATCCTAAAAAATTAAAAAATAGGATTATAAATATAAGTCTGTTAAAGATTAGTAAATTGTTAGTAAAGTTTTTTTTTGTCAAGATTTTAAATTCTGAGTGTAAAAATTTTAAATATGTTTCAAAATGTTTGATATCGTGAATTTGGAACTCAAAATTTTATTGGGATAAAAATGAATGGCAGTGTAAGTCTAAATCAATTTAATGATAAATTATTTCTTGTCGATGGGTCAAAAATAGAAAATAAGTTTGATATCATTTATCATATATTTGTTCAATTATTCAGGTAAAATTTTTTTATTGTCAATAATTTTATTTTATTAATGTTGATAAAATAAATATTTGAAAGTATCATAATTAATAAGATTAGAATAGTTAAATATAAAGATGATCAGTGAAGGGGTATTATTTGAGGGATGAAATGTATATATATTTTCATAAGAAGGTAAGTTTTTAATTTGATTAAAAATCAAATTATATTTATTTTATTTTATGACAAAAATATTATTTTGTAATAATTTTAAAATGACAATTTAATGTTATAGATTTAAGTAATTTTTATTAGGTTTATTTAATCATTAGAAGTAATTTATTACTATAATTTGATTTAAAATATCAATTCTTTTGTCAGACATCTAATGATTTGATTTAATTAAATATTATATGAGTAGGTTAAAATTTAATTTTGGTTGTTAATTCAATTAATAAAGTTTGAATAATTAGTTCTTTCCACAACAATTGGCATAAATCTGTGATTAGCTCCGCAGATTTCAGAACATTGTCCGAAAAATACTCCAGGTCGATTAGTAATTAAATTTATTTGGTTAATTCGCCCTCGTATTGAGTCTATTTTTAAGCCTAAAGACGGAACAGTTCAAGAGTGAATTACGTCGTTTGATGTTGTTAATATTCGAATTAGTGTATTAGATGGAATAATTATTCGATTATCTACGTCTAGGAGACGAAAAATGTAAATATTATTTAAATCTTTATCTATATAGGAGTCAAAATTTAAATTATTAAATTCAGGGAATTCATAGAATCAATATCATTGGTGCCCAATTGATTTGATTGTTAAGTATACGGGTATTCATAGTTCATCAATAAAATATAGGGTTTTTAAAGAAGGAAGTGCAATTACTCCTAAAATTATTATTGGGAGTAAAGTTCATACAATTTCAATATGATGATTTTTAAGTAAAAATCGATTGATAAATTTATTAGTAAAAATATCTAATATAATTATTAGAGTTAATGAAGAGATTATAATTATTATAATTATTGTGAAGTTGTGAAAAAGATTTAAATTATCGGCATATGGCGAATTGGGGTCTTGGAAATTAATTATTTTTCAATGGGACATTTTTAATAAAAATATTAAATTTTATAAATGAATCTTAAATTCATGCACTAATCTGCCATATTAAGATTTGTTTTTAATAATTAGAGGAATAGAGAGGAATGAGTGGTACTTTGGGGAAAAGTTTTGGGGTCATTCTAGTGATGATTGATTAAATTTAAATATAGCTAGACGTTTAGTTATAAATCTCTCCAATATAATAAACAAGAGTAAAATTATTCTTTTGAATGAAATTATTGAGCCAATAGATGATAATAAATTTTCACAGTAGTAGGAATCCGGGTAATCTGAATAACGTCGAGGTATTCCTATCATTCCTAAAAAATGCTGATGGAAAAAAGTTATATTCACCCCAATAAATATTATATAAAATTGAGTTTTAAGATAAAATTGATTTAGGGTAAATCCTGTGAATAAAGGGAATCAGTGAATTAATGAAGCAATAATAGAAAATACTGCTCCTATTGACAGTACATAGTGGAAATGAGAGACAACATAGTATAGTATGTATCATGTAGTATAATATCAATAGATGAGTTTGAAAATATAATTCCTGTTAATCCTCCTATTGTAAATAAAAGAATAAAGCCAAATTATCAAATAATAGAAGGATTAATAATAAGTTTTGACCCGTAGTACGTAGCTAGTCATCTAAATAATACTTTGATTCCTGTGGGAATTGCAATGATTATAGTTGCCGAAGTGAAATAAGCTCGTGTGTCTACATCTAAGCCTACTGTGAATATGTGATGTGCTCACACAATAAATCCTAGAAATCCAATTCCGAGTATTGCATAAACTATCCCTAGGTTCCCAAAAGTTTCCTTTTTCCTTCTTTCATTGAAAATGATATGGGAGATTAATCGAAACCCGGGTAAAATTAAAATATAGACTTCAGGATGCTCAAAAAATCAAAATAAATGTTGAAATAAAATTGGGTCCCCTTCCGCAGTAGGATCAAAGAAGGAAGTATTTAAATTTCGGTCTGTTAATAACATAGTAATAGCTCCGGCTAATACAGGTAGTGAGAGAAGAAGCAAAATTGTAGTAATTAATACTGACCAAGCAAATAAGGATATTTGATCGAATTTTAAAGCATTATTTTTTATTTTAAGAATTGTAACAATAAAATTATTTGATCCTATAATTGAAGAGATAGCTGCAATATGCAAAGAAAAAATTGCTAAGTCTATAGATGAAGATGGGTGATAAAGATTTGATGACAAAGGAGGGTAGATTGTTCATCCAGTTCCCGAGCCTGGGAATAATAGTGTTGTAAGAATTAAAAGTAATAATGAAGGGGGGATTAGTCACAATCTTATATTATTTATTCGGGGAAATGCTGTATCAGGGGATCCAATTATTAAGGGAATTATTCAGTTTCCGAATCCTCCGATTATAAATGGTAAAACTATAAAAAAAATTATTACAAAAGTATGTGATGTTACAATTGAGTTATAAATTTGGTCGATATTAATTCAACTTCCTGGCCTATTTAATTCTATTCGAATTAGTATCCTTAAAGAAGAACCAATTATACCAGATCATACAGCTGATATAAAATATAATATCCCAATATTTTTGTGATTTGTTGAATACATATATTAATTATGTTAAAAATTAATATAACCAGTATATCATAAATATAAATATAAATATTAAAAAAGTTATAAATAGATAATAGTTTAGAAAATTAAGGTTAATTTAGTTATATATTTTTTATTTAATTGAAGGGAAAAAATATAAGAAGGATATATTTAAATAATTTCATGATGTAATTAATCTTACAAAAAGATATACAATTATTAAAAGTATAAATTTTATTCTTGAATTTATTAATGTTTCTAGGACGATTCATTTCAGTATAAAGAGTGCTATAGGTGGGAAATTTGTGTACATAATAATTATTGAGTATAAAATAATTTTTCTTTTATTAGAGGTAAATATATTAAATAAGGAAGAAGAATTAACCTTTATTATTTTAAATATAAAAATTAAAATTGAAGAAATTATTGAATATAAAATGAAATATGTTAAAAATGTATTTTTGTTAATAATCAATAAAATAACTATAATAGACGTTTGTATAACAGATGAATATCCTATAATTATTTTGATCGATTTTTTATTTAAGCAAATGATAGGGGCAATAATTACATTCATTAAGCAAATAAAATAAATTTCATTATTAAATTTTAATACGAGTTATATAATAATTATAGGGATTAATTTTATTAAAGTTATTATAAAGAATAGATTAATTCAATGTAATGAATAAATTAAAGAAATGAATCGACCATTTAAAGAGTACATCCCAATTTTTAAAATAAATGAATAAAAAATAATTAATATAAATAAATAATTAGATTTATTTCCGATTCTGTGTAAATTATTATATACAGTAAAAATGATAAAGAAAATTCTTCTGGAGGCTAAAGAGATTAAAAAATATATTAAATATGTATTTAAAGTATTAGTGTATAATTTAACTATAGCTCAAATGATTTATAATAGAAATTATAACTATTATAATCATTTAACCGAAACGGAGAAACGAAGAAACGAAGGAAGAAACGGAGAAACGAACAAAGAAACGAAGAAACGAAGGAAGAAACGGAGAAACGAACAAAGAAACGGAGAAACGATGAAAGAAACGGAGAAACGAACAAAGAAACGAAGAAACGAAGAAAGAAACGGAGAAACGGAGAAATAAATGGAGAAACGAACAAGTAAACGAAGAAACGAAGAAGGAAACAGAGAATCGGAGAAATAAATGGAGAAATGAAGAAATAAACGGAGAAACGAACAAAGAAACGGAGAAACGACGAAGGAAACGGAGAAACAAAGAAAGAAACGATGAAACGATGAAAGAAACGGAGAAACGAAGAGTGAAACGGAGAATCGGAGAAATAAATTGAGAAACGAACCAAAACGGTGAAACGGAGAAACGGAAAAACCGAGAAACGGAGAAACGTAGAAACCGAGAAACGGAGAAACCGAGAAACGGAGAAACGGAGAAACAGAGAAACCGAGAAACGGAGAAACGGAGAAACGGAAAAACCGAGAAACGGAGAAACGTAGAAACCGAGAAACGGAGAAACGGAGAAACGGAGAAACGTTTCTTTGTTCGTTTCTCCGTTCCTTTGTTCGTTTCTCCGTTTTTTTCTTCGTTTCTCCGTTTATTTCTTCGTTTCTCCGTTTCTTTCTTCGTTTCTCCGTTTCTTTCTTCGTTTCTCCGTTTCTTTCCGCGTTTCTCCGTTTCTTTCTTCGGTTCTCCGTTTCTTCCTTCGTTTCTCCGTTTCCTTGTTCGTTTCTCCGTTTCTTTGTTCGTTTCTCCGTTTCTTTCTTCGTTTCTCCATTTATTTCTCCGTTTCTTTCTTCGTTTCTTCGTTTCTTTCTTCGTTACTCCGTTTCTTTCTTCGTTTCTCCGTTTCTCCGTTTCTTTCTTAGTTTCTCCGTTTATTTCTTCGATTCTCCATTCATTTCTCCGTTTCACCGTTTCTTTCTTCGTTTCTCCGTTTCTTTCTTCGTTCCTCCGTTTCTTTCTTCGTTTCTCCGTTTCTTTCTTCGTTTCTCCGTTTCTTTCTTCGTTTCGCCGTTTCTTTCTTCGTTTCTTCATTTCTTTCTTCGTTCCTCCGTTTCTTTCTTCGTTTCTCCGTTTCCTTGTTCGTTTCTCCGTTTATTTCTTCGTTTCTCCATTTATTTCTCCGTTTCTCCGTTTCCTTCTTCGTTTCTCCGTTTCTTTCTTCACTTCTCCGTTTATTTCTCCGTTTCTCCGTTTCATTGTTGGTTTCCTTTTTCTTTCTTCGTTTCTCCGTTTCTTTCTCCGTTTCTCGGTTTATTTCTTCGTTCTTCCGTTTCGTTTTTCGTTTCTCTGTTTCTTTCTTCGTTTCTCCGTTTCTTTCTTCGATTCTCCGTTTCTTTCTTCGTTTCTCCGATTCTTTCTCCGATTCTCGGTTTATTTCTTCGTGTCTCCATTTATTTCTCCGTTTCTTTCTTCGTTTCTTCGTTTCTTTCTTCGTTACTCCGTTTCTTTCTTCGTTTCTCCGTTTCTCCGTTTCTTTCTTAGTTTCTCCGTTTATTTCTTCGATTCTCCATTTATTTCTCCGTTTCTTTCTTCGTTTCTCCGTTTCTTTCTTCGTTCCTCCGTTTCTTTCTTCGTTTCTCCGTTTCTTTCTTCGTTTCTCCGTTTCTTTCTTCGTTTCGCCGTTTCTTTCTTCGTTTCTTCATTCCTTTCTTCGTTCCTCCGTTTCTTCCTTCGTTTCTCCGTTTCCTTGTTCGTTTCTCCGTTTATTTCTTCGTTTCTCCATTTGTTTCTCCGTTTCTCCGTTTCTTTGTTCGTTTCTCCGTTTCTTTGTTCGTTTCTCCGTTTCCTTCTTCGTATCTCCGTTTCTTTCTTCGTTTCTCCGTTTCTTTCTTCGTTTCTCCGTTTCTTTGTTCGATTCTCCGTTTCTTTCTTCGTTTCTCCGATTCGTTTTTCGTTTCTCCGTTCATATCTTCGTTTCTCCATTTATTTCTCCGTTTCTTTCTTCGTTTCTCCGTTTCTTTGTTCGTTTCTCCGTTTCTTTGTTCTTTTCTCCGTTTCTTTGTTCTTTTCTCCGTTTCTTTCTTCGTTTCTCCGTTTCTTTGTTCGTTTCTCCGTTTCTTTCTTCGGTTCTCCGTTTCTTTCTCCGTTTCTCCGTTTCTTTCTTAGTTTCTCCGTTTATTTCTTCGATTCTCCATTCATTTCTTCGTTTCTCCGTTTCTTTCTTCGTTTCTCCGTTTCTTTCTTCGTTCCTCCGTTTCTTTCTTCGTCTCTCCGTTTCTTTCTTCGTTTCTCCGTTTCTATCTTCGTTACTCCGTTTCTTTCTTCGTTTCTCCGTTTCTCCGTTTCTTTCTTAGTTTCTCCGTTTATTTCTTCGATTCTCCATTCATTTCTCCGTTTCACCGTTTCTTTCTCCGTTTCTCCGTTTCTTTCTTCGTTCCTCCGTTTCTTTCTTCGTTTCTCCGTTTCTTTCTTCGTTTCTCCGTTTCTTTCTTCGTTTCTCCTTTCTTTCATCGTTTCTTCGATTCTCCGTTTCTTTCTTCGTTTCTCCGTTTATATCTTCGTTTCTCCATTTATTTCTCCGTTTCTTTCTTCGTTTCTCCGTTTCTTTGTTCGTTTTTCCGTTTCGTTCTTCGTATCTCCGTTTCTCTCTGCGTTTCCCCGTTTCTTTCTCCGTTTCTCCGTTTCTTTGTTCGTTTCTCCGTTTCTTTGTTCGTTTCTCCGTTTCTTTCGTTGTTTCTCCGTTTCTTTCTTCATTTCTCCGTTTATTTCTTCGTTTCTCCGTTTCATTCTTCGTTTCTCTGTTTCTTTCTTCGTTTCTCCGTTTCTTTCTTCGTTTCTCCGATTCTTTCTTCGTTTCTCCGTTCATATCTTCGTTTCTCCATTTCTTTCTCCGTTTCTTTCTTCGTTTCTTCGTTCCTTTCTTCGTTACTCCGTTTCTTTCTTCGTTTCTCCGTTTCTTTCTCCGTTTCTCCGTTTATATCTTCGATTCTCCATTCATTTCTCCGTTTCACCGTTTCTTTCTTCGTTTCTCCGTTTCTTTCTTAGTTTCTCCGTTCATTTCTTTGATTCTCCATTCATTTCTCCGTTTCTCCGTTTCTTTCTTCGTTTCTCCGTTTCTTTCTTCGTTTCTCCGTTTCTTTCTTCGTTTCTCCTTTCTTTCATCGTTTCTTCGATTCTCCGTTTCTTTCTTCGTTTCTCCGTTTATATCTTCGTTTCTCCATTTATTTCTCCGTTTCTTTGTTCGTTTCTCCGTTTCTTTGTTCGTTTCTCCGTTTCTTTGTTCGTTTCTCCGTTTCGTTCTTCGTATCTCCGTTTCTCTCTTCGTTTCCCCGTTTCTTTCTCCGTTTCTCCGTTTCTTTGTTCGTTGCTCCATTTCTTTCTTCGTTTCTCCGTTTCTTTCTTCGTTTCTCCGTTTATATCTTCGTTTCATCGTTTCTCCGTTTCTCCGTTTCTCGGTTTATTCCTTCGTTTCTCCATTTATTTCTCCGATTCTGTGATTCTTTCTTCGTTTCTTTCTTCGTTTCCCCGTTTCTTCCTTCGTTTCATCGTTTCTCCGTTTCTCCGTTTGTCGGTTTATTCCTTCGTTTCTCCATTTATTTCTCCAAACCTCCGTTTCTATCTTCGTTTCTTCGTTCCTTTCATCGTTTCTCCGATTCTTTCTTCGTTTCTCCATTCATATCTTCGTTTCTCCATTTATTTCTCCGTTTCTTTCTTCGTTTCTCCGTTTCATTCTTCGTTACTCCGTTTCTTTCTTCGTTTCTCCGTTTCATTGTTCGTTTCTCCCTTTCTTTCGTAGTTTCTCCGTTTCTTTGTTCGTTTCTCCGTTTCTTTGTTCGTTTCTCCGTTTATTTCTTCGTTTCTCCATTTATTTCTCCGTTTCTCCGTTTCCTTCTTCGTTTCTACGATTTTTTCTTCATTTCTCCGTTTATTTCTTCGTTTCTCCGTTTCATTCTTCGTTTCTGCGTTTCATTGCTCGTTTCTCTGTTTCTGTCTTCGTTTCTCCGTTTATTTTTCCGTTTCTCCGTTTCTTTCTTCGTTTCTTCGTTTCTTTCTTCATTTCTCCATTTCTTTCTTCGTTTCTCCGTTTCTTCCTTCGTTTCATCGTTTCTCCGTTTCTCCGTTTCTCGGTTTATTCCTTCGTTTCTCCATTTATTTCTCCGATTCTGTGTTTCTTCTTCGTTTCTTTCTTCGTTTCCCCGTTTCTTCCTTCGTTTCATCGTTTCTCCGTTTCTCCGTTTGTCGGTTTATTCCTTCGTTTCTCCACTTATATCTCCGAACCTCCGTTTCTATCTTCGTTTCTTCGTTCCTTTCATCGTTTCTCCGATTCTTTCTTCGTTTCTCCATTCATATCTTCGTTTCTCCATTTATTTCTCCGTTTCTTTCTTCGTTTCTCCGTTTCATTCTTCGTTACTCCGTTTCTTTCTTCGTTTCTCCGTTTCATTGTTCGTTTCTCCCTTTCTTTCGTAGTTTCTCCGTTTCTTTGTTCGTTTCTCCGTTTCTTTGTTCGTTTCTCCGTTTATTTCTTCGTTTCTCCATTTATTTCTCCGTTTCTCCGTTTCCTTCTTCGTTTCTACGATTCTTTCTTCATTTCTCCGTTTATTTCTTCGTTTCTCCGTTTCATTCTTCGTTTCTGCGTATCATTGGTCGTTTCTCTGTTTCTTTCTTCGTTTCTCCGTTTATTTTTCCGTTTCTCCGTTTCTTTCTTCGTTTCTTCGTTTCTTTCTTCATTTCTCCGTTTCTTTCTTCGTTTCTCCGTTTCTTCCTTCGTTTCATCGTTTCCCCGTTTCTCCGTTTCTCGGTTTATTCCTTCGTTTCTCCATTTATTTCTCCGATTCTGTGTTTCTTTCTTCGTTTCTTTCTTCGTTTCTCCGTTTCTTCCTTCGTTTAATCGTTTCTCCGTTTCTCCGTTTGTCGGTTTATTCCTTCGTTTCTCCACTTATTTCTCCTAACCTCCGTTTCTATCTTCGTTTCTTCGTTCCTTTCACCGTTACTCCGTTTCTTTCTTCGTTTCTCCGTTTCTTTCTTCGTTTCTCCGTTTCTCTCTTCATTTCTCCGTTTATTTCTTCGTTTCTCCATTTAATTCCCCGTTTCTCCGTTTCTTTCTTCGTTTCTCCGTTTCTTTCTTCGTTTCTCCTTTTCTTTGTTCTTTTCTCCGTTTATTTCTCCGTTTCTCCGTTTCTTTCTTCGCTTCTCCGTTTCTTTGTTCTTTCTCCGTTTCTTTCTTCGTTTCTCCGTTTCTTTCTTCGTTTCTCCATTTATTTCTCCGTTTCATTCTTCGTTTCTCCGTTTCTTTCTTCGTTTCCCCGTTTCTTTCTCCGTTTCTCCGTTTCTTTCTTCGTAGGCAAATAAAATAAATTTCATTACTTAATTTTAATACGAGTTCTATAATAATTATAGGGATTAATTTTATTAAAGTTATTACAAAGAATAGATTAATTCAATTTAATGAATAAATTAATGAAATGAATCGAACATTTAAAAAGTACATCCCAATTTTTAAGATAAGTGAAATAAAAATTATTATTATAAATAAATAATTAGATTTATTACCGATTCTGTGTAAATTATTATATATAGTAAAGAGTATAAATAAAATTCTTCTGGAGGCTAAAGAGGTTAAAAAATATATTAAATATGTATTTAGAGTATAAGTGCCAAATTTAACTATAGATCAAATGATATATAATAGAAATTATAAATATTCTCCCATATCTCGCGAACCGATTGACGAACTTCAGAAATTCCTGTTCCATCTGAAAGTTGAAACTCGCCCGATTTCAATGGTATGTGTAGTTTTCCCCTAAGCCATTATAGTTATTGGTTTCGAATATCAGACTTGCGAAAATTTTGATGGTTTCTCAACCACCTCTTAAGTCCAAACACCGATCTTTCGCGAACGGATTGACGAATATGAAAAATTTCTGTTGCATCTGAAAGTAGAAACACTCCCGATTACAACGGTATGTGTATTTTTCCGCTAGGCCATTGTAGTTATTTGTTTCCAGTATCAGACTTGCGTAATTTTGATGGTATCTCAACCATTCCTTAAATTCAAACTACCATATCTCGCGAACGGATCGACGAACTCGAGAAATTCCTGTTCCATCTGAAAGTTGAAACTCGCCCGACTACAATGGTATGTGTAGTTTTCCCCTAAGCCATTATAGTTATTGGTTTCGTGTATCAGACCAGCGAAAATTTTTGTGGTTTCTCTACCATTCCTTAACTTCAAACCCCCATATCTCGAGAACGGATTGACGATCTCTTGAAATTCATGTTGCATCTGAAAGTGGAAACTCGCCCGATTACAACTGTATGTGTATTTTTCCCCTCGGCAATAGTACTTATCGGTTTCGAGTATCAGATTTGCGAAAGTTTTGAGGGTTTTTCAACCACTCCTTAACTTGAAACTCCCATATCTCGCGAACGGATTGACGAAATCGAGAAATTCCTGTTGCATCTGAAAGTAGAAACTCGCCCGATTACAATGGTGTGTATATTTTTGCCCCAGGACATAGTAGTATTGGTTTCGAGTAGCAGATTTACGAAAATTTTGATGGTTACTCAACAATTCCCTAACTTCAAACTCCCATATCTCGCGAACGGATTGACGAACTCGAAAAATTCCTGTTGCATCTGAAAGTAGAAACTCGCCCAATTACAATGGTATGCGTACTTTTCCACTAGGCCATTCCAGTTATTGGTTTCGAGTATCAGACCAGCGAAAATTTTGATAGTTTCTCAACCATTCCTTAACTTCAAACTCCCATATCTCGCGAACAGATTACCAACTCGAGAAATTCCAGTTGCATCTGAAAGCATAATCTCGCCCGATTACAATGGTATTTGTATTTTTGCCCTAGGCCATTCCAGTTATTGGTTTCGTGTGTCCGACTTGCGAAAATTTTGATGGTATCTCAAACATTCCTTAACTTCAAACTCCCATATCTCGCGAACGGATTGACGAACTCGAGAAATTCCAGATGCATCTGAAAGCAGAAACTCGCCCGATTACAATGGTATGTGTACTTTTCCCCTAGGCCATTCCAGTTATTGGTTTCGAGTATCAGACCAGCGAAAATTTTGATGGTTTCTCAACCATTCCTTAACTTCAAACTCCCATATCTCGCGAATGGATTGACGAACTAGAGATATTCCAGTTGCATCTGCAAGCAGAAACTCGTCCGATTACAATGGTATGCGTACTTTTCCACTAGGCCATTCCAGTTATTGGTTTCGAGTATCAGACCAGCGAAAATTTTGATAGTTTCTCAACCATTCCTTAACTACAAACTCCCATATCTCGCGAACGGATTACCAACTCGAGAAATTCCAGTTGCATCTGAAAGCATAATCTCGCCCGATTACATTGCTGTTTGTATTTTTGCCCTAGGCCATAGCAGTTATTGGTTTCGAGTAGCAGACTTGCGACAATTTTGATGGTTTCTCAACCATTCCTTAACTTCAAACTCCCATATCTCGCGAACGGATTGACGAACTCGAGAAATTCCTGTTGCATCTGAAAGTAGAAACTCGCCCGATTACAATGGTGTGTGTATTTTTGCCCTGGGCAATTGTAGTTATTGGTTTCGAGTATCACACTTGCGAAAATTCTGATGGTTTCTCAACCATTCCTTAACTTCAAACTCCCATATCTCGCGAACGGATTGACGAACTAGAGAAATTCCAGTTGCATCTGAAAGCAGAAACTCGCCCGATTACAGTGGTATGTGTACTTTTCCCCTAGGCCATTCCAGTTATTGGTTTCGAGTATCAGACCTGCGAAAATTTTGATGGTTCCTCAACCATTCCTTAACTTCAAACTCCCATATCTCGCGAACGGATTGACGAACTCGAGAAATTCCTGTTGCATCTGAAAGTAGAAACTCTCCCGATTACAACGGTATGTGTATTTTTGCCCTAGGCAAAAGTAGTTATTGGTTTCGAGTATCAGACTTGCGAAAATTTTGATGATTTCTCAAACATTCCTTAACTACAAACTCCATATCTCGCGAACGGATTACCAAATCGAGAAATTCCAGTTGCATCTGAAAGCATAATCATGCCCGATTACAATGGTATTTGTATTTTAGCCCTAGGCCATAGCAGTTATTGGTTTCGAGAATCAGACTTGCGAAAATTTGGATGGTATCTCAACCATTCCTTAACTTCAAACTGTCATATCTCGCGAACGGATTGACGAATTCGAGAAATTCCTGTTGCATCCGAAAGTAGAAACACGCCCGATTACAACGCTATGTGTATTTTTGCCCTAGGCATTAGTAGTTTTCGGTTTCGAGTATCAGACTTACTAAAATTTTGATAGTTTCTCAACCATTCCTTAACTTCAAACTCCCATATCTCGCGAACGGATTGACGAACTCGAGAAATTCCTGTTGCATCTGAAAGTAGAAACTCGCCCGATTACAATGGGGTGTGTACTTTTGCCCTAGGCATTAGTAGTTATTAGTTTCGAGTATCAGACTTACTAAAATTTTGATAGTTTCTCAACCATTCCTTAACTTCAAACTCCCATATCTCGCGAACGGATTGACGAACTCGAGAAATTCCTGTTGCATCTGAAAGTAGAAACTCGCCCGATTACAATGGTGTGTGTATTTTTGCCCTGGGCAATTGTAGTTATTGGTTTCGAGTATCACACTTGCGAAAATTCTGATGGTTTCTCAACCATTCCTTAACTTCAAACTCCCATATCTCGCGAACGGATTGACGAACTAGAGAAATTCCAGTTGCATCTGAAAGCAGAAACTCGCCCGATTACAGTGGTATGTGTACTTTTCCCCTAGGCCATTCCAGTTATTGGTTTCGAGTATCAGACCTGCGAAAATTTTGATGGTTTCTCAACCATTCCTTAACTTCAAACTCCCATATCTCGCGAACGGATTGACGAACTCGAGAAATTCCTGTTGCATCTGAAAGTAGAAACTCTCCCGATTACAACGGTATGTGTATTTTTGCCCTAGGCAAAAGTAGTTATTGGTTTCGAGTATCAGACTTGCGAAAATTTTGATGATTTCTCAAACATTCCTTAACTACAAACTCCATATCTCGCGAACGGATTACCAAATCGAGAAATTCCAGTTGCAGCTGAAAGCATAATCATGCCCGATTACAATGGTATTTGTATTTTAGCCCTAGGCCATAGCAGTTATTGGTTTCGAGAATCAGACTTGCGAAAATTTGGATGGTATCTCAACCATTCCTTAACTTCAAACTGCCATATCTCGCGAACGGATTGACGAATTCGAGAAATTCCTGTTGCATCCGAAAGTAGAAACACGCCCGATTACAACGCTATGTGTATTTTTGCCCTAGGCATTAGTAGTTTTCGGTTTCGAGTATCAGACTTACTAAAATTTTGATAGTTTCTCAACCATTCCTTAACTTCAAACTCCCATATCTCGCGAACGGATTGACGAACTCGAGAAATTCCTGTTGCATCTGAAAGTAGAAACTCGCCCGATTACAATGGTGTGTGTATTTTTGCCCTGGGCAATTGTAGTTATTGGTTTCGAGTATCACACTTGCGAAAATTCTGATGGTTTCTCAACCATTCCTTAACTTCAAACTCCCATATCTCGCGAACGGATTGACGAACTAGAGAAATTCCAGTTGCATCTGAAAGCAGAAACTCGCCCGATTACAGTGGTATGTGTACTTTTCCCCTAGGCCATTCCAGTTATTGGTTTCGAGTATCAGACCTGCGAAAATTTTGATGGTTTCTCAACCATTCCTTAACTTCAAACTCCCATATCTCGCGAACGGATTGACGAACTCGAGAAATTCCTGTTGCATCTGAAAGTAGAAACTCTCCCGATTACAACGGTATGTGTATTTTTGCCCTAGGCAAAAGTTGTTATTGGTTTCGAGTATCAGACTTGCGAAAATTTTGATGATTTCTCAAACATTCCTTAACTACAAACTCCATATCTCGCGAACGGATTACCAAATCGAGAAATTCCAGTTGCATCTGAAAGCATAATCATGCCCGATTACAATGGTATTTGTATTTTAGCCCTAGGCCATAGCAGTTATTGGTTTCGAGAATCAGACTTGCGAAAATTTGGATGGTATCTCAACCATTCCTTAACTTCAAACTGCCATATCTCGCGAACGGATTGACGAATTCGAGAAATTCCTGTTGCATCCGAAAGTAGAAACACGCCCGATTACAACGCTATGTGTATTTTTGCCCTAGGCATTAGTAGTTTTCGGTTTCGAGTATCAGACTTACTAAAATTTTGATAGTTTCTCAACCATTCCTTAACTTCAAACTCCCATATCTCGCGAACGGATTGACGAACTCGAGAAATTCCTGTTGCATCTGAAAGTAGAAACTCGCCCGATTACAATGGGGTGTGTACTTTTGCCCTAGGCATTAGTAGTTATTAGTTTCGAGTATCAGACTTACTAAAATTTTGATAGTTTCTCAACCATTCCTTAACTTCAAACTCCCATATCTCGCGAACGGATTGACGAACTCGAGAAATTCCTGTTGCATCTGAAAGTAGAAACTCGCCCGATTACAATGGGGTGTGTACTTTTGCCCTAGGCATTAGTAGTTATTAGTTTCGAGTATCAGACTTACTAAAATTTTGATAGTTTCTCAACCATTCCTTAACTTCAAACTCCCATATCTCGCGAACGGATTGACGAACTCGAGAAATTCCTGTTGCATCTGAAAGCAGAAACACGCCCGATTACAGTGGTATGCGTACTTTTCCCCTAGGCCATTCCACTTATTGCCTTCGAGTATCAGACCAGCGAAAATTTTGATGGTTTCTCAACCATTCCTTAACTTCAAACTCCCATATCTCGCGAACGGATTACCAACTCGAGAAATTCCAGTTGCATCTGAAAGCATAATCTCGCCCGATTACAATGTTATTTGTATTTTTGCCCTAGGCCATAGCAGTTATTGTTTTCGAGTATCAGACTTGCGAAAATTTTGATGGCTTCTCAACCATTCCTTAACTTCAAACTCCCATATCTCGCGAACGGAATGACGAACTCGAGAAATTCCTGTTGCATCTGAAAGTAGAAACTCGCCCGATTACAACGGTATGTGTATTTTTGCCCTAGGCATTAGTAGTTATTGGTTTCGAGTATCAGACTTGCGAAAATTTGGATGGTATTTCAACCATTCCTTAACTTCAAACTCGCATATCTCGCGAACGGATTACCAACTCGAGAAATTCCAGTTGCATCTGAAAGCATAATCTCGCCCGATTACAATGTTATTTGTATTTTTGCCCTAGGCCATAGCAGTTATTGGTTTCGAGTATCAGACTTGTGAAAATTTTGATGGCTTCTCAACCATTCCTTAACTTCAAACTCCCATATCTCGCGAACGGATTGACGAACTCGAGAAATTCCTGTTGCATCTGAAAGTAGAAACTCGCCCGATTACAACGGTATGTGTATTTTTGCCCTAGGCATTAGTAGTTATTGGTTTCGAGTATCTGACTTGCGAAAATTTGGATGGTATTTCAACCATTCCTTAACTTCAAACTCCCATATCTCGCGAACGGATTGACGAACTCGTGAAATTCCTGTTGCATCTGAAAGTAGAAACTCGCACGATTACAACGGTGTTTGTATTTTTGCCCTAGGCATTAGTAGTTATTAGTTTCGAGTATCAGACTTACTAAAATTTTGATAGTTTCTCAACCATTCCTTAACTTCAAACTCCCATATCTCGCGAACGGATTGACGAACTCGAGAAATTCCTGTTGCATCTGAAAGCAGAAACACGCCCGATTACAGTGGTATGCGTACTTTTCCCCTAGGCCATTCCACTTACTGCCTTCGAGTATCAGACCAGCGAAAATTCTGATGGTTTCTCAACCATTCCTTAACTTCAAACTCCCATATCTCGCGAACGGATTACCAACTCGAGAAATTCCAGTTGCATCTGAAAGCATAATCTCGCCCGATTACAATGTTATTTGTATTTTTGCCCTAGGCCATAGCAGTTATTGGTTTCGAGTATCAGACTTGCGAAAATTTGGATGGTATTTCAACCATTCCTTAACTTCAAACTCCCATATCTCGCGAACGGATTGACGAACTCGAGAAATTCCTGCTGCATCTGAAAGTAGAAACTCGCCCGATTACAACGGTATGTGTATTTTTGCCCTAGGCATTAGTAGTTATTGGTTTCGAGTATCAGACTTGCGAAAATTTGGATGGTATTTCAACCATTCCTTAACTTCAAACTCGCATATCTCGTGAACGGATTACCAACTCGAGAAAAAATTCCAGTTGCATCTGAAAGCATAATCTCGCCCGATTACAATGTTATTTGTATTTTTGCCCTAGGCCATAGCAGTTATTGGTTTCGAGTATCAGACTTGTGAAAATTTTGATGGCTTCTCAACCATTCCTTAACTTCAAACTCCCATATCTCGCGAACGGATTGACGAACTCGAGAAATTCCTGTTGCATCTGAAAGTAGAAACTCGCCCGATTACAACGGTATGTGTATTTTTGCCCTAGGCATTAGTAGTTATTGGTTTCGAGTATCAGACTTGCGAAAATTTGGATGGTATTTCAACCATTCCTTAACTTCAAACTCCCATATCTCGCGAACGGATTGACGGACTCGAGGAATTCCTGCTGCATCTGAAAGTAGAAACTCGCCCGATTACAATGGGGTGTGTACTTTTCCCCTAGGCCATTCCAGTTATTGGTTTCGAGTATCAGACTTGCGAAAATTATGATGGTTTCTCAACCATTCCTTAACTTCAAACTCCCATATCTCGCGAACGGATTGACGAACTCGTGAAATTCCTGTTGCATCTGAAAGTAGAAACTCGCACGATTACAACGGTGTTTGAATTTTTGCCCTAGGCATTAGTAGTTATTAGTTTCGAGTATCAGACTTACTAAAATTTTGATAGTTTCTCAACCATTCCTTAACTTCAAACTCCCATATCTCGCGAACGGATTGACGAACTCGAGAAATTCCTGCTGCATCTGAAAGTAGAAACTCGCCCGATTACAATGGGGTGTGTACTTTTCCCCTAGGCCATTCCAGTTATTAGTTTCGAGTATCAGACTTGCGAAAATTTTGATGATTTCTCAACCATTCCTTAACTTCAAACTCCCATATCTTGCGAACGCATTACCAAATCGAGAAATTCCAGTTGCATCTGAAAGCATAATCTCGCCCGATTACAATGGTATTAGTATTTTTGCCCTAGGCCATAGCAGTTATTGGTTTCGAGTAGCAGACTTGCGAAAATTTTGATGGTTTCTCAACCATTCCTTAACTTCAAACTCCCATATCTCGCGAACGGATTGACGAACTAGAGAAATTCCAGTTGCATCTGAAAGCAGAAACTCCTCCGATTACAGTGGTATGTGTACTTTTCCCCTAGGCCATTCCAGTTATTGGTTTCGAGTATCAGACCTGGGAAAATTTTGATGGTTTCTCAACCATTCCTTAACTTCAAACTCCCATATCTCGCGAACGGATTGACGAACTCGAGAAATTCCTGTTGCATCTGAAAGTAGAAACTCTCCCGATTACAACGGTGTGTGTATTTTTGCCCTAGGCAAAAGTAGTTATTGGTTTCGAGTATCAGACTTGGGAAAATTTTGATGATTTCTCAACCATTCCTTAACTACAAACTCCCATATCTCGCGAACGGATTACCAACTCGAGAAATTCCAGTTGCATCTGAAAGCATAATCTCGCCCGATTACAATGTTATTTGTATTTTTGCCCTAGGCCATAGCAGTTATTGGTTTCGAGTATCAGACTTGTGAAAATTTTGATGGCTTCTCAACCATTCCTTAATTTCAAACTCCCATATCTCGCGAACGGATTGACGAACTCGAGAAATTCCTGTTGCATCTGAAAGTAGAAACTCGCCCGATTACAACGGTATGTGTATTTTTGCCCTAGGCATTAGTAGTTATTGGTTTCGAGTATCAGACTTGCGAAAATTTGGATGGTATTTCAACCATTCCTTAACTTCAAACTCCCATATCTCGCGAACGGATTGACGAACTCGAGAAATTCCTGCTGCATCTGAAAGTAGAAACTCGCCCGATTACAATGGGGTGTGTACTTTTCCCCTAGGCCATTCCAGTTATTGGTTTCGAGTATCAGACTTGCGAAAATTTTGATGATTTCTCAACCATTCCTTAACTTCAAATTCCCATATCTTGCGAACGGATTACCAAATCGAGAAATTCCAGTTGCATCTGAAAGCATAATCTCGCCCGATTACAATGGTGTTTGTATTTTTGCCCTAGGCCATAGCAGTTATTGGTTTCGAGTAGCAGACTTGCGAAAATTTTGATGGTTTCTCAACCATTCCTTAACTTCAAACTCCCATATCTCGCGAACGGATTGACGAACTAGAGAAATTCCAGTTGCATCTGAAAGCAGAAACTCGTCCGATTACAATGGTATGCGTACTTTTCCACTAGGCCATTCCAGTTATTGGTTTCGAGTATCAGACCAGCGAAAATTTTGATAGTTTCTCAACCATTCCTTAACTTCAAACCCCCAAATCTCGCGAACGGATTGACGAACTCGAGAAATTCCTGCTGCATCTGAAAGTAGAAGCTCGCCCGATTACAACGGTGTGTGTATTTTTGCCCTAGGCAATAGTAGTTATTGTTTTCGATTATCAGACCTGCGAAAATTTTGATGATTTCTCAACCATTCCTTAACTTCAAACTCCCATATCTTGCGAACGGATTACCAAATCGAGAAATTCCAGTTGCATCTGAAAGCATAATCTCGCCCGATTACAATGGTGTTTGTATTTTTGCCCTAGGCCATAGCAGTTATTGGTTTCGAGTAGCAGACTTGCGAAAATTTTGATGGTTTCTCAACCATTCCTTAACTTCAAACTCCCATATCTCGCGAACGGATTGACGAACTAGAGAAATTCCAGTTGCATCTGAAAGCAGAAACTCGTCCGATTACAATGGTATGCGTACTTTTCCACTAGGCCATTCCAGTTATTGGTTTCGAGTATCAGACTAGCGAAAATTTTGATAGTTTCTCAACCATTCCTTAACTTCAAACCCCCAAATCTCGCGAACGGATTGACGAACTCGAGAAATTCCTGCTGCATCTGAAAGTAGAAGCTCGCCCGATTACAACGGTGTGTGTATTTTTGCCCTAGGCAATAGTAGTTATTGTTTTCGATTATCAGACCTGCGAAAATTTTGATGGTTTCTCAACCATTCCTTAACTTCAAACTCCCATATCTCGCGAACGGATTGACGAACTCGAGAAATTCCTGTTGCATCTGAAAGTAGAAACTCTCCCGATTACAACGGTATGTGTATTTTTGCCCTCGGCAAAAGTAGTTATTGGTTTCGAGTATCAGACTTGCGAAAATTTTGATGATTTCTCAAACATTCCTTAACTACAAACTCCCATATCTCGCGAACGGATTACCAAATCGAGAAATTCCAGTTGCATCTGAAAGCATAATCATGCCCGATTACAATGGTATTTGTATTTTAGCCCTAGGCCATAGCAGTTATTGGTTTCGAGTATCAGACTTGCGAAAATTTGGATGGTATCTCAACCATTCCTTAACTTCAAACTCCCATATCTCGCGAACGGATTGACGAACTCGAGAAATTCCTGTTGCATCCGAAAGTAGAAGCACGCCCGATTACAACGCTATGTGTATTTTTGCCCTAGGCATTAGTAGTTTTCGGTTTCGAGTATCAGACTTACTAAAATTTTGATAGTTTCTCAACCATTCCTTAACTTCAAACTCCCATATCTCGCGAACGGATTGACGAACTCGAGAAGTTCCTGTTGCATCTGAAAGCAGAAACACGCCCGATTACAGTGGTATGCGTACTTTTCCCCTAGGCCATTCCACTTATTGCCTTCGAGTATCAGACCAGCGAAAATTTTGATGGTTTCTCAACCATTCCTTAACTTCAAACTCCCATATCTCGCGAACGGATTACCAACTCGAGAAATTCCAGTTGCATCTGAAAGCATAATCTCGCCCGATTACAATGTTATTTGTATTTTTGCCCTAGGCCATAGCAGTTATTTTTTTCGAGTATCAGACTTGCGAAAATTTTGATGGCTTCTCAACCATTCCTTAACTTCAAACTCCCATATCTCGCGAACGGATTACCAACTCGAGAAATTCCAGTTGCATCTGAAAGCATAATCTCGCCCGATTACAATGTTATTTGTATTTTTGCCCTTGGCCATAGCAGTTATTGGTTTCGAGTATCAGACTTGTGAAAATTTTGATGGCTTCTCAACCATTCCTTAACTTCAAACTCCCATATCTCGCGAACGGATTGACGAACTCGAAAATTCCTGTTGCATCTGAAAGTAGAAACTCGCCCGATTACAACGGTATGTGTATTTTTGCCCTAGGCATTAGTAGTTATTGGTTTCGAGTATCAGACTTGCGAAAATTTGGATGGTATTTCAACCATTCCTTAACTTCAAACTCCCATATCTCGCGAACGGATTGACGAACTCGAGAAATTCCTGCTGCATCTGAAAGTAGAAACTCGCCCGATTACAATGGGGTGTGTACTTTTCCCCTAGGCCATTCCAGTTATTGGTTTCGAGTATCAGACTTGCGAAAATTTTGATGGTTTCTCAACCATTCCTTAACTTCAAACTCCCATATCTCGCGAACGGATTGACGAACTCGTGAAATTCCTGTTGCATCTGAAAGTAGAAACTCGCACGATTACAACGGTGTGTGTATTTTTGCCCTAGGCATTAGTAGTTATTATTTTCGAGTATCAGACTTACTAAAATTTTGATAGTTTCTCAACCATTCCTTAACTTCAAACTCCCATATCTCGCGAACGGATTGACGAACTCGAGAAATTCGTTTTGCATCTGAAAGCAGAAGTTCGATCGATTACAACCGTATGTGTATTTATGCCCTAGGCAATAGTAGTTATTGGTTTCGAGTATCAGACTTGCGAAAATTTCGATGGTTTCTCAACCATTCCTTAACTTCAAACTCCCATATCTCGCGAACGGATTGACGAACTCGAGAAATTCCTGTTGCATCTGAAAGTAGAAACTCTCCCGATTACAACGGTATGTGTATTTTGGCCCTAGGCAATAGTAGTTATTGGTTTCGAGTATCAGACTTGCGAAAATTTAGATTGTTTCTCAACAATTCCCTAACTTCAAACTCGCATATCTCGCGAAGGGATTGACGAACTAGAGAAGTTCCAGTTGCATCTGAAAGCAGAAACTCGTCCGATTACAATGGTATGTGTACTTTTCCCCTAGGCCATTTCAGTTATTGGTTTCGAGTATCAGACCAGCGATAATTTTGATAGTTTCTCAACCATTCCTTAACTTCAAGCCCCCAAATCTCGCGAACGGATTGACGAACTCGAGAAATTCCTGCTGCATCTGAAAGTAGAAGCTCGCCCGATTACAACGGTATGTGTATTTTTGCCCTAGGCAATAGTAGTTATTGGTTTCGAGTATCAGACTTGCGAAAATTTTGATGATTTCTCAACCATTCCTTAACTACAAACTCCCATATCTCGCGAACGGATTACCAAATCGAGAAATTCCAGTTGCATCTGAAAGCATAATCATGCCCGATTACAATGGTATTTGTATTTTAGCCCTAGGCCATAGCAGTTATTGGTTTCGAGTATCAGACTTACAAAAATTTTGATAGTTTCTCAACCATTCCTAAACTTCAAACTCCCATATCTCGCGAACGGATTGACGAACTCGAGAAATTCCTTTTGCATCTGAAAGCGGAAACTCGCCGGATTACAGTGGTATGTGTACTTTTCCCCTAGGCCATTCCAGTTATTGGTTTCGAGTATCAGACCTGCGAAAATTTTGATGGTTTCTCAACCATTCCTTAACTTCAAACTCCCATATCTCGCGAACGGATTGACGAACTCGAGAAATTCCTGTTGCATCTGAAAGTAGAAACTCGCCCGATTACAATGGTGTGTGTGCTTTTGCCCTGGGCAATTGTAGTTATTGGTTTCGAGTATCAGACTTGCGAAAATTCTGATGGTTTCTCAACCATTCCTTAACTTCAAACTCCCATATCTCGCGAACGGATTGACGAACTCGAGAAATTCCTGTTGCATCTGAAAGTAGAAACTCGCCCGATTACAACGGTATGTGTATTTTTGCCCCAGGCAATAGTAGTTATTGGTTTCGAGTATCAGACTTGCGAAAATTTTGATTGTTTCTCAACCATTCCCTAACTTCAAACTCGCATATCTCGCGAACGGATTGACGAACTAGAGAAGTTCCAGTTGCAGCTGAAAGCAGAAACTCGTCCGATTACAATGGTATGTGTACTTTTCCCCTAGGTCATTCCAGTTATTGGTTTCGAGTATCAGACCAGGGAAAATTTTGATAGTTTCTCAACCATTACTTAACTTCAAGCCCCGAAATCTCGCGAACGGATTACCAAATCGAGAAATTCCATTTGCATCTGAAAGCATAATCATGCCCGATTACAATGGTATTTGTATTTTTGCCCTAGGCCATAGCAGTTATTGGTTTCGAGTATCAGACTTGCGAAAATTTTGATGGTTTCTCAACCATTCCTTAACTTCAAACTCCCATATCTCGCGAACGGATTGACGAACTCGAGAAATTCCAGTTGCATCTGAAAGCAGAAACTCGCCCGATTACAATGGTATGTGTATCTGTGCCCTAGACCATAGTCGTTATTGGTTTCGAGTATCAGACTTGCGAAAATTTTGATTGTTTCTCAACCATTCCCTAACTTCAAACTCGCATGTCTCGCGAACGGATTGACGAACTCGAGAAATTCCTGTTGCATCTGAAAGCAGAAACTCGTCCGATTACAATGGTGTGTGTACTTCTCCCCTAGGCAATTCCAGATATTGGTTCCGAGTATCAGACCAGCGAAAATTTTGATAGTTTCTCAACCATTCCTTAACTTCAAGCCCCCAAATCTCGCGAACGGAATGACGAACTCGAGAAATTCCTGCTGCATCTGAAAGTAGAAGCTCGCCCGATTACAACGGTATGTGTATTTTTGCCCTAGGCAATAGTAGTTATTGGTTTCGAGTATCAGACTTGCGAAAATTTGGATGGTATCTCAACCATTCCTTAACTCCAAACTTCATATCTCGCGAACGGATTGACGAACTAGAGAAATTCCAGTTGCATCTGAAAGCAGAAATTCGCCCGATTACAGTGGTATGTGTACTTTTCCCCTAGGCCATTCCAGTTATTGGTTTCGAGTATCAGACCTGCGAAAATTTTGATGGTTTCTCAACCATTCCTTAACTTCAAACTCCAATATCTCGCGAACGGATTGATGAACTCGAGAAATTCATTTTGCATCCGAAAGCAGAAGCTCGATCGATTACAACCGTATGTGTATTTTTGCCCTAGGCAATAGTAGTTATTGGTTTACAGTATCAGAATTGCGGAAATTTTGATGGTTTCTCAACCATTCCTTAACTTCAAACTCCCATATCTCGCGAACGGATTGACGAACTCGAGAAATTCCTGTTGCATCTGAAAGTAGAAACTCGCCCGATTACAGTGGTATGTGTACTTTTCCCCTAGGCCATTCCAGTTATTGGTTTACAGTATCAGACTTGCGAAAATTTTGATCGTTTCTCAACCATTCCTTAACTTCAAACTCCCATATCTCGCGAACGGATTGATGAACTCGAGAAATTCCTTCTGCATCTGAAAGCAGAAACTCACCCAAATACAACGGTATGTGTATTTTTCCCCTAAGCCATTGTAATTATTGGTTTCCAGTATCAGACTTGAGAAAATTTTGATGGTTTCCCAACCATTCCTTACGTTCAAACTCTCATATCTCGCGAACGGATTACCAACTAGAGAAATTCCAGTTGCATCTGAAAGTATAATCTCGCCCGATTACAATGTTATTTGTATTTCTGCCCTAGGCCATAGCTGTTATTGGTTTCGAGTATCAGACTTGCGAAAATTTTGATGGCTTCTCAACCATTCCTTAAATTCAAACTCCCATATCTCGCGAACGGATTGACGAACTCGAGAAATTCCTGTTGCATCTGAAAGTAGAAACTCGCCCGATTACAACGGTGTGTGTATTTTTGCCCTAGACCATAGTAGTTATTGGTTTCGAGTATCAGACATGCGAAAATTTTGATTGTTTCACAACCATTCCTTAACTTCAAACTCCCATATCTTGCGAACGGATTGACGAACTAGAGAAATTCCAGTTGCATCTGAAAGCAGAAATTCGCCCGATTACAGTGGTATGTGTGCTTTTCCCCTAGGCCATTCCAGTTATTGGTTTCGAGTATCAGACCTGCGAAAATTTTGATGGTTTCTCAACCATTCCTTAACTTCAAACTCCCATATCTCGCGAACGGATTGACGAACTCGAGAAATACCAGTTGCATCTGAAAGCAGAAACTCGCCCGATTACAATGGTATGTGTATCTGTGCCCTAGACCATAGTCGTTATTGGTTTCGAGTATCAGACTTGCGAAAATTTTGATTGTTTCTCAACCATTCCCTAACTTCAAACTCGCATATCTCGCGAACGGATTGACGAACTCGAGAAATTCCTGTTGCATCTGAAAGCAGAAACTCGTCCGATAATAATGGTGTGTGTACTTTTCACCTAGGCCATTCCAGATATTGGTTCCGAGTATCAGACCAGCGAAAATTTTGATAGTTTCTCAACCATTCCTTAACTTCAAGCCCCCAAATCTCGCGAACGGATTGACGAACTCGAGAAATTCCTGCTGCATCTGAATGTAGGAGCTCGCCCGATTACAACGCTATGTGTATTTTTGCCCTAGGCAATAGTAGTTATTGGTTTCGAGTATCAAACCTGCGAAAATTTTGATGATTTCTCAACCATTCCTTAACTACAAACTCCCATATCTCGCGAACGGATTACCAAATCGAGAAATTCCAGTTGCATCTGAAAGCATAATCATGCCCGATTACAATGGTATTTGTATTTTAGCCATAGGCCATAGCAGTTATTGGATTCGAGTATCAGACTTGCGAAAATTTTGATGGTTTCTCAACCATTCCTTAACTTCAAACTCCCATATCTCGCGAACGGATTGACGAACTCGAGAAATTCCTGTTGCATCTGAAAGTAGAAACTCGCCCGATTACAACGGTATTTGTATTTTTGCCCTAGGCATTAGTAGTTTTCGGTTTCGAGTATCAGACTTACTAAAATTTTGATAGCTTCTAAACCATTCCTTAACTTGAAACTCCCATATCTCGCGAACGGATTGACGAACTAGAGAAATTCCAGTTGCATCTGAAAGCAGAAATTCGCCCGATTACAGTGGTATGTGTACTTTTCCCCTAGGCCATTCCAGTTATTGGTTTCGAGTATCAGACCTGCGAAAATTTTGATGGTTTCTCAACCATTCCTTAACTTCAAACTCCAATATCTCGCGAACGGATTGATGAACTCGAGAAATTCATTTTGCATCCGAAAGCAGAAGCTCGATCGATTACAACCGTATGTGTATTTTTGCCCTAGGCAATAGTAGTTATTGGTTTACAGTATCAGAATTGCGGAAATTTTGATGGTTTCTCAACCATTCCTTAACTTCAAACTCCCATATCTCGCGAACGGATTGACGAACTCGAGAAATTCCTGTTGCATCTGAAAGTAGAAACTCGCCCTATTACAGAGGTATGTCTACTTTTCCCCTAGGCCATTCCAGTTATTGGTTTCGAGTATCAGACCTGCGAAAATTTTGATGGTTTCTCAACTATTCCTTAACTTCAAACTCCCATATCTCGCGAACGGATTGACGAACTCGAGAAATTCCTGTTGCATCTGAAAGTAGAAACTCGCCCGATTACAACGGTGTGTGTATTTTTGCCCTAGACCATAGTAGTTATTGGTTTCGAGTATCAGATATGCGAAAATTTTGATTGTTTCACAACCATTCCTTAACTTCAAACTCCCATATCTCGCGAACGTATTGACGAACTCGAGAAATTCCTGTTGCATCTGAAAGTAGAAACTCGCCCGATTACAGTGGTATGTGTACTTTTCCCCTAGGCCATTCCAGTTATTGGTTTCGAGTATCAGACCTGCGAAAATTTTGATGGTTTCTCAACTATTCCTTAACTTCAAACTCCCATATCTCGCGAACGGATTGACGAACTCGAGAAATTCCTGTTGCATCCGAAAGTAGAAACACGCCCGATTACAGCGGTATGTGTATTTTTGCCCTAAGCCATAGCAGTTATTGGTTTCGAGTATCAGACTTGCGAAAATTTTGATCGTTTCTCAACCATTCCTTAACTTCAAACTCCCATATCTCGCGAACGGATTGACGAACTCGAGAAATTCCTGCTGCATCTGAAAGCAGAAACTCGCCCAATTACAACGGTATGTGTATTTTTCCCCTAAGCCATTGTAGTTATTGGTTTCCAGTATCAGACTTGCGAAAATTTTGATGGTTTCCCAACCATTCCTTACGTTCAAACTCCCATATCTCGCGAACGGATTACCAACTCGAGAAATTCCAGTTGCATCTGAAAGCATAATCTCGCCCGATTACAATGTTATTTGTATTTCTGCCCTAGGCCATAGCTGTTATTGGTTTCGAGTATCAGACTTGCGAAAATTTTGATGGCTTCTCAACCATTCCTTACATTCAAACTCCCATATCTCGCGAACGGATTGACGAACTCGAGAAATTCCTGTTGCATCTGAAAGTAGAAACTCGCCCGATTACAACGGTATGTGTATTTTTGCCCTAGACCATAGTAGTTATTGGTTTCGAGTATCAGACATGCGAAAATTTTGATTGTTTCACAACCATTCCTTAACTTCAAACTCCCATATCTCGCGAACGGATTGAGGAACTCGAGAAATTCCAGTTGCATCTGAAAGCAGAAACCAGGCCGATTACAATGGTATGTGTATTTTTGCCCTAGACCATAGTAGTTATTGGTTTCGAGTATCAGACATGCGAAAATTTTGATTGTTTCTCAACCATTCCTTAACTTCAAACTTCCATATCTGGCGAACGGATTGACGAACTAGAGAAATTCCAGTTGCATCTGAAAGCAGAAATTCGCCCGATTACAGTGGTATGTGTACTTTTCCCCTAGGCCATTCCAGTTATTGGTTTCGAGTAACAGATCTGCGAAAATTTTTATGGTTTCTCAACCATTCCTTAACTTCAAACTCCCATATCTCGCGAACGGATTGACGAACTCGAGAAATTCCTGCTGCATCTGAAAGCAGAAACCAGGCCGATTACAATGGTATGTGTATTTTTGCCCTAGGCATTAGTAGTTATTGGTTTCGAGTATCAGATTTACTAAAATTTTGATAGATTCTCAACCATTCCTTAACTTCAAACTCCCATATCTCGCGAACGGATTGACGAACTCGAGAAATTCCAGTTGCATCTGAAAGCTGAAACTCGCCCGATTACAACGGTATGTGTATTTTGGCCCTAGGCAATAGTAGTTATTGGTTTCGAGTATCAGACTTGCGAAAATTTTGATTGTTTCTCAACCATTCCCTAACTTCAAACTCGCATATCTCGCGAACGGATTGACGAACTAGAGAAGTTCCAGTTGCATCTGAAAGCAGAAACTCGTCCGATTACAATGTTATGTGTACTGTTCCCCTAGGCCATTCCAGTTATTGGTTTCGAGTATCAGACCTGCGAAAATTTTGATGGCTTCTCAACCATTCCTTAACTTCAAACTCCCATATCTCGCGAACGGATTGACGAACTCGAGAAATTCCAGTTGCATCTGAAAGCAGAAACCAGCCCGATTACAATGGTATGTGTATTTTTGCCCTAGACCATAGTAGTTATTGGTTTCGAGTATCAGACATGCGAAAATTTTGATTGTTTCTCAACAATTCCTTAACTTCAAACTCCCATATCTCGCGAACGGATTGACGAACTAGAGAAATTCCGGTTGCATCTGAAAGCAGAAACTCGCCCGATTACAGTGGTATGAGTACTTTTCCCCTAGGCCATTCCACTTATTGCCTTCGAGTATCAGACCAGCGAAAATTTTGATGGTTTCTCAACCACTCCTTAACTTCAAACTCCCATATCTCGCGAACGGATTGACGAACTCGAGAAATTCCTGCGGCATCTGAAAGCAGAAGCACGCCCAATTACAATGATATGTGTATTTTTGCCCTAAGCCATAGCAGTTATTGGTTTCGAGTATCAGACTTGCGAAAATTTTGATGGTTTCTCAACCATTCCTTAACTTCAAACTCCCATATCTCGCGAACGGATTGACGAACACGAGAAATTCCTGCTGCATCTAAAAGCAGAAACTCGCCCAATTACAACGGTATGTGTATTTTCCCCCTAAGCCATTGTAGTTATTGGTTTCGAGTATCAGACTTGCGAAAAGTTTGATGGTTTCCCCACCATTCTTTACGTTCAAACTCCCATATCTCGCGAACGGATTGACGAACTCGAGAAATTCCTGTTGCATCTGAAGGTAGAAGCTCGCCCGATTACAACGGTATGTGTATTTTGGCCCTAGGCAATAGTAGTTATTGGTTTCGAGTATCAGACTTGCGAAAATTTTGATGGCTTCTCAACCGTTCCTTAAATTCAAACTCCCATATCTCGCGAACGGATTGACGAACTCGAGAAATTCCAGTTGCATCTGAAAGCAGAAACTCGCCCGATTACAGTGGTATGAGTACTTTTCCCCTAGGCCATTCCAGTTATTGGTTTCGGGTATCAGACCTGCGAAAATTTTGATGGTTTCTCAACCATTCCCTAACTTCAAACTCGCATATCTCGCGAACGGATTGACGAACTAGAGAAGTTCCAGATGCATCTGAAAGCAGAAACTCGTCCGATTACAATGGTATGTGTACTTTTCCCCTAGGCCATTCCAGTTATTGGTTTCGAGTATCAGACCAGCGAAAATTTTGATAGTTTCTCAACCATTCCTTAACTTCAAACTCCCATATCTCGCGAACGGATTTCCAACGCGAGAAATTCCAGTTGCATCTGAAAGCATAATCTCGCCCGATTACAATGGTATGTGTATTTTTGCCCTAGACCATAGTAGTTATTGGTTTCGAGTATCAGACATGCGAAAATTTTGATTCTTTTCTCAAACATTCCTTAACTTCAAACTCCCATATCTCGCGAACGGATTGACGAACCAGAGAAATTCCAGTTGCATCTGAAAGCAGAAACTCGCCCGATTACAGTGGTATGTGTACTTTTCCCCTAGGCCATTCCAGTTATTGGTTTCGAGTATCAGACCTGCGAAAATTTTGTTGGTTTCTCAACCATTCCTTGACTTCAAACTCCCATATCTCGCGAACGGATTGGCGAACTCGAGAAATTCCTGTTGCATCTGAAAGCAGAAGCTCGATTGATTACAACGGTATGTGTATTTTGGCCCTAGGCTATAGTAGTTATTGGTTTCGAGTATCAGACTTGCGAAAATTTTGATGGCTTCTCAACCGTTCCTTAAATTCAAACTCCCATATCTCGCGAACGGATTGACGAACTCGAGAAATTCCTGTTGCATCTGAAAGTAGAAACTCGCCCGATTACAACGGTATGTGTATTTTTGCCCTAGACCATAGTAGTTATTGGCTTCGAGTATCAGACATGCGAAGATTTTGATTGTTTCTCAACCATTCCTTAACTTCAAACTCCCATATCTCGCGAACGGATTGACGACCTAGAGAAATTCCGGTTGCATCTGAAAGCAGAAACTCGCCCGATTACAGTGGTATGAGTACTTTTCCCCTAGGCCATTCCAGTTATTGGTTTCGAGTATCAGACCTGCGAATATTTTGATGGTTTCTCAACCATTCCTTAACTTCAAACTCCCATATCTCGCGAACGGATTGACGAACTCGAGAAATTCCTGTTGCATCTGAAAGTAGAAACTCGCCCGATTACAACGGTATGTGTATTTTTGCCCTAGGCATTAGTAGTTATTGGTTACGAGTGTCAGACTTACTAAAATTTTGATAGATTCTCAACCATTCCTTAACTTCAAACTCCCATATCTCGCGAACGGATTGACGAACTCGAGAAATTCCAGTTGCATCTGAAAGCTGAAACTCGCCCGATTACAACGGTATGTGTATTTTGGCCCTAGGCAATAGTAGTTATTGGTTTCGAGTATCAGACTTGCGAAAATTTGGATTGTTTCTCAACCATTCCCTAACTTCAAACTCGCATATCTCGCGAACGGATTGACGAACTAGAGAAGATCCAGTTGCATCTGAAAGCAGAAACTCGTCCGATTACAATGGTATGTGTACTTTTCCCCTAGGCCATTCCAGTTATTGGTTTCGAGTATCAGACCAGCGAAAATTTTGATAGTTTCTCAACCATTCCTTAACTTCAAACTCCCATATCTCGCGAACGGATTACCAACGCGAGAAATTCCAGTTGCATCTGAAAGCATAATCTCGCCCGATTACAAGTGTGTGTGTATTTTTGCCCTAGACCATAGTAGTTATTGGTTTCGAGTATCAGACATGCGAAAATTTTGATTGTTTCTCAACCATTCCTTAACTTCAAACTTCCATATCTGGCGAACGGATTGACGAACTAGAGAAATTCCAGTTGCATCTGAAAGCAGAAATTCGCCCGATTACAGTGGTATGTGTACTTTTCCCCTAGGCCATTCCAGTTATTGGTTTCGAGTAACAGATCTGCGAAAATTTTGATGGTTTCTCAACCATTCCTTAACTTCAAACTCCCATATCTCGCGAACGGATTGACGAACTACAGAAATTCCAGTTGCATCTGAAAGCAGCAACTCGCCGGATTACAGTGGTATGTGTACTTTTTCCCTAGGCCATTCCAGTTATTGGTTTCGAGTATCAGACCTGCGAAAATTTTGATCGTTTCTCAACCATTCCTTAACTTCAAACTCCCATATCTCGCGAACGGATTGACGACCTCGAGAAATTCCTGTTGCATCCGAAAGTAGAAACACGCCCGATTACAATGGTATGTGTATTTTGGCCCTAGGCTATAGTAGTTATTGGTTTCGAGTATCAGACTTGCGAAAATTTTGATGGCTTCTCAACCGTTCCTTAAATTCAAACTCCCATATCTCGCGAACGGATAGACGAACTCGAGAAATTCCTGTTGCATCTGAAAGTAGAAACTCGCCCGATTACAACGGTATGTGTATTTTTGCCATAGGCATTAGTAGTTATTGGTTTCGAGTATCAGACTTGCGAAAATTTTGATGGTTTCTCAACCATTCCTTAACTTCAAACTCCCATATCTCGCGAACGGATTGACGAACTCGAGAAATTCCAGTTGCATCTGAAAGCAGAAACTCGCCCGATTACAATGGTATGTGTATCTTTGCCCTAGACCATAGTCGTTATTTGTTTCGAGTATCAGACTTGCGAAAATTTTGATGGCTTCTCAACCATTCCTTAACTTCAAACTCCCATATCTCGCGAACGGATTGACGAACTCGAGAAATTCCAGTTGCATCTGAAAGCAGAAACCAGGCCGATTACAATGGTATGTGTATTTTTGCCCTAGACCATAGTAGTTATTGGTTTCGAGTATCAGACATGCGAAAATTTTGATTGTTTCTCAACCATTCCTTAACTTCAAACTCCCATATCTCGCGAACGGATTGACGACCTAGAGAAATTCCGGTTGCATCTGAAAGCAGAAACTCGCCCGATTACAGTGGTATGAGTACTTTTCCCCTAGGCCATTCCAGTTATTGGTTTCGAGTATCAGACCTGCGAAAATTTTGATGGTTTCTCAACCATTCCTTAACTTCAAACTCCCATATCTCGCGAACGGATTGACGAACTCGAGAAATTCCTGTTGCATCTGAAAGTAGAAACTCGCCCGATTACAACGGTATGTGTATTTTTGCCCTAGGCATTAGTAGTTATTGGTTACGAGTGTCAGACTTACTAAAATTTTGATAGATTCTCAACCATTCCTTAACTTCAAACTCCCATATCTCGCGAACGGATTGACGAACTACAGAAATTCCAGTTGCATCTGAAAGCTGAAACTCGCCCGATTACAACGGTATGTGTATTTTTGCCCTAGACCATAGTAGTTATTGGTTTCGAGTATCAGACATGCGAAAATTTGGATTGTTTCTCAACCATTCCCTAACTTCAAACTCGCATATCTCGCGAACGGATTGACGAACTAGAGAAGATCCAGTTGCATCTGAAAGCAGAAACTCGTCCGATCACAATGGTATGTGTACTTTTCCCCTAGGCCATTCCAGTTATTGGTTTCGAGCATCAGACCAGCGAAAATTTTGATAATTTCTCCACCATTCCTTAACTTCAAACTCCCATATCTCGCGAACGGATTACCAACGCGAGAAATTCCAGTTGCATCTGAAAGCATAATCTCGCCCGATTACAATGGTGTGTGTATTTTTGCCCTAGACCATAGTAGTTATTGGTTTCGAGTATCAGACATGCGAAAATTTTGATTGTTTCTCAACCATTCCTTAACTTCAACATCCATATCTGGCGAACGGATTGACGAACTAGAGAAATTCCAGTTGCATCTGAAAGCAGAAATTCGCCCGATTACAGTGGTATGTGTACTTTTCCCCTAGGCCATTCCAGTTATTGGTTTCGAGTAACAGATCTGCGAAAATTTTGATGGTTTCTCAACCATTCCTTAACTTCAAACTCCCATATCTCGCGAACGGATTGATGAACTCGAGAAATTCATTTTGCATCCGAAAGCAGAAGCTCGATCGATTACAACCGTATGTGTATTTTTGCCCTAGGCAATAGTAGTTATTGGTTTCCAGTATAAGACTTGCGGAAATTTTGATGGTTTCTCAACCATTCCTTAACTTCAAACTCCCATATCTCGCGAACGGATTGACGAACTCGAGAAATTCCTGTTCCATCTGAAAGTAGAAACTCGCCCGATTACAATGGTTCGTGTATTTTTGCCCTGGGCAATTGTAGTTATTGGTTTTGAGTATCAGACTTGCGAAAATTCTGATGGTTTCTCAACCATTCCTTAACTTCAAACTCCCATATCTCGCGAACGGATTGACGAACTACAGAAATTCCAGTTGCATCTAAAAGCAGCAACTCGCCCGATTACAGTGGTATGTGTACTTTTTCCCTAGGCCATTCCAGTTATTGGTTTCGAGTATCAGACCTGCGAAAATTTTGATCGTTTCTCAACCATTCCTTAACTTCAAACTCCCATATCTCGCGAACGGATTGACGACCTCGAGAAATTCCTGTTGCATCCGAAAGTAGAAACACGCCCGATTACAATGGTATGTGTATTTTTGCCCTAGGCTATAGTAGTTATTGGTTTCGAGTATCAGACTTGCGAAAATTTTGATGGCTTCTCAACCGTTCCTTAAATTCAAACTCCCATATCTCGCGAACGGATAGACGAACTCGAGAAATTCCTGTTGCATCTGAAAGTAGAAACTCGCCCGATTACAACGGTATGTGTATTTTTGCCATAGGCATTAGTAGTTATTGGTTTCGAGTATCAGACTTGCGAAAATTTTGATGGTTTCTCAACCATTCCTTAACTTCAAACTCCCATATCTCGCGAACGGATTGACGAACTCGAGAAATTCCAGTTGCATCTGAAAGCAGAAACTCGCCCGATTACAATGGTATGTGTATCTTTGCCCTAGACCATAGTCGTTATTTGTTTCGAGTATCAGACTTGCGAAAATTTTGATGGCTTCTCAACCATTCCTTAACTTCAAACTCCCATATCTCGCGAACGGATTGACGAACTCGAGAAATTCCAGTTGCATCTGAAAGCAGAAACCAGGCCGATTACAATGGTATGTGTATTTTTGCCCTAGACCATAGTAGTTATTGGTTGCGAGTATCAGACATGCGAAAATTTTGATTGTTTCTCAACCATTCCTTAACTTCAAACTCCCATATCTCGCGAACGGATTGACGACCTAGAGAAATTCCCGTTGCATCTGAAAGCAGAAACTCGCCCGATTACAGTGGTATGAGTACTTTTCCCCTAGGCCGTTCCAGTTATTGGTTTCGAGTATCAGACCTGCGAAAATTTTGATGGTTTCTCAACCATTCCTTAACTTCAAACTCCCATATCTCGCGAACGGATTGACGAACTCGAGAAATTCCTGTTGCATCTGAAAGTAGAAACTCGCCCGATTACAACGGTATGTGTATTTTTGCCCTAGGCATTAGTAGTTATTGGTTACGAGTGTCAGACTTACTAAAATTTTGATAGATTCTCAACCATTCCTTAACTTCAAACTCCCATATCTCGCGAACGGATTGACGAACTCGAGAAATTCCAGTTGCATCTGAAAGCTGAAACTCGCCCGATTACAACGGTATGTGTATTTTGGCCCTAGGCAATAGTAGTTATTGGTTTCGAGTATCAGACTTGCGAAAATTTGGATTGTTTCTCAACCATTCCCTAACTTCAAACTCGCATATCTCGCGAACGGATTGACGAACTAGGGAAGATCCAGTTGCATCTGAAAGCAGAAACTCGTCCGATCACAATGGTATGTGTACTTTTCCCCTAGGCCATTCCAGTTATTGGTTTCGAGTATCAGACCAGCGAAAATTTTGATAGTTTCTCAACCATTCCTTAACTTCAAACTCCCATATCTCGCGAACGGATTACCAACGCGAGAAATTCCAGTTGCATCTGAAAGCATAATCTCGCCCGATTACAATGGTGTGTGTATTTTTGCCCTAGACCATAGTAGTTATTGGTTTCGAGTATCAGACATGCGAAAATTTTGATTGTTTCTCAACCATTCCTTAACTTCAACATCCATATCTGGCGAACGGATTGACGAACTAGAGAAATTCCAGATGCATCTGAAAGCAGAAATTCGCCCGATTACAGTGGTATGTGTACTTTTCCCCTAGGCCATTCCAGTTATTGGTTTCGAGTAACAGATCTGCGAAAATTTTGATGGTTTCTCAACCATTCCTTAACTTCAAACTCCCATATCTCGCGAACGGATTGATGAACTCGAGAAATTCATTTTGCATCCGAAAGCAGAAGCTCGATCGATTACAACCGTATGTGTATTTTTGCCCTAGGCAATAGTAGTTATTGGTTTCCAGTATAAGACTTGCGGAAATTTTGATGGTTTCTCAACCATTCCTTAACATCAAACTCCCATATCTCGCGAACGGATTGACGAACTCGAGAAATTCCTGTTCCATCTGAAAGTAGAAACTCGCCCGATTACAATGGTTCGTGTATTTTTGCCCTGGGCAATTGTAGTTATTGGTTTTGAGTATCAGACTTGCGAAAATTCTGATGGTTTCTCAACCATTCCTTAACTTCAAACTCCCATATCTCGCGAACGGATTGACGAACTACAGAAATTCCAGTTGCATCTGAAAGCTGAAACTCGCCCGATTACAACGGTATGTGTATTTTGGCCCTAGGCAATAGTAGTTATTGGTTTCGAGTATCAGACTTGCGAAAATTTGGATTGTTTCTCAACCATTCCCTAACTTCAAACTCGCATATCTCGCGAACGGATTGACGAACTAGAGAAGATCCAGTTGCATCTGAAAGCAGAAACTCGTCCGATCACAATGGTATGTGTACTTTTCCCCTAGGCCATTCCAGTTATTGGTTTCGAGTATCAGACCAGCGAAAATTTTGATAGTTTCTCAACCATTCCTTAACTTCAAACTCCCATATCTCGCGAACGGATTACCAACGCGAGAAATTCCAGTTGCATCTGAAAGCATAATCTCGCCCGATTACAATGGTGTGTGTATTTTTGCCCTAGACCATAGTAGTTATTGGTTTCGAGTATCAGACATACGAAAATTTTGATTGTTTCTCAACCATTCCTTAACTTCAACATCCATATCTGGCGAACGGATTGACGAACTAGAGAAATTCCAGTTGCATCTGAAAGCAGAAATTCGCCCGATTACAGTGGTATGTGTACTTTTCCCCTAGGCCATTCCAGTTATTGGTTTCGAGTAACAGATCTGCGAAAATTTTGATGGTTTCTCAACCATTCCTTAACTTCAAACTCCCATATCTCGCGAACGGATTGATGAACTCGAGAAATTCATTTTGCATCCGAAAGCAGAAGCTCGATCGATTACAACCGTATGTGTATTTTTGCCCTAGGCAATAGTAGTTATTGGTTTCCAGTATAAGACTTGCGGAAATTTTGATGGTTTCTCAACCATTCCTTAACTTCAAACTCCCATATCTCGCGAACGGATTGACGAACTCGAGAAATTCCTGTTCCATCTGAAAGTAGAAACTCGCCCGATTACAATGGTTCGTGTATTTTTGCCCTGGGCAATTGTAGTTATTGGTTTTGAGTATCAGACTTGCGAAAATTCTGATGGTTTCTCAACCATTCCTTAACTTCAAACTCCCATATCTCGCGAACGGATTGACGAACTACAGAAATTCCAGTTGCATCTAAAAGCAGCAACTCGCCCGATTACAGTGGTATGTGTACTTTTTCCCTAGGCCATTCCAGTTATTGGTTTCGAGTATCAGACCTGCGAAAATTTTGATCGTTTCTCAACCATTCCTTAACTTCAAACTCCCATATCTCGCGAACGGATTGACGACCTCGAGAAATTCCTGTTGCATCCGAAAGTAGAAACACGCCCGATTACAATGGTATGTGTATTTTTGCCATAGGCATTAGTAGTTATTGGTTTCGAGTATCAGACTTCCGAAAATTTTGATGGTTTCTCAACCATTCCTTAACTTCAAACTCCCATATCTCGCGAACGGATTGACGAACTCGAGAAATTGCCGTTGCATCTGAAAGCAGAAACACACCCGATTACAGTGGGTATGCGTACTTTTCCCCTAGGCCATTCCACTTATTGCCTTCGAGTATCAGACCAGCGAAAATTTTGATGGTTTCTCAACCATTCCTTATCTTCAAACTCCCATATCTCGCGAACGGATTGACGAACTCGAGAAATTCCTGCTGCATCTGAAAGCAGAAACTCGCCCAATTACAATGGTATGTGTATTTTTGCCCTAAGCCATAGCAGTTATTGGTTTCGAGTATCAGACTTGCGAAAATTTTGATGGTTTCTCAACCATTCCTTAACATCAAACTCCCATATCTCGCGGACGGATTACCAACTCGAGAAATTCCAGTTGCATCTGAAAGCATAATCTCGCCCGATTACAATGTTATTTGTATTTTTGCCCTAGGCCATAGCAGTTATTGGTTTCGAGTATCAGACTTGCGAAAATTTTGATGGCTTCTCAACCATTCCTTAAATTCAAACTCCCATATCTCGCGAACGGATTGACGAACTCGAGAAATTCCTGTTGCATCTGAAAGTAGAAACTCGCCCGATTACAACGGTATGTGTATCTTTGCCCTAGACCATAGTCGTTATTGGTTTCGAGTAACAGACTTGCGAAAATTTTGATGGTATCTCAACCATTCCTTAACTTCAAACTCCCATATCTCGCGAACGGATTGACGAACTCGAGAAATTCCAGTTGCATCTGAAAGCAGAAACTCGCCCGATTACAATGGTATGTGTATCTTTGCCCTAGACCATAGTCGTTATTGGTTTCGAGTATCAGACATGCGAAAATTTTGATGGTTTCTCAACCATTCCTTAACTTCAAACTCCCATATCTCGCGAACGGATTGACGAACTAGAGAAATTCCAGTTGCATCTGAAAGCAGAAACTCGCCCGATTACAGGGGTATGAGTACTTTTCCCCTAGGCCATTCCAGTTATTGGTTTCGGGTATCAGACCTGCGAAAATTTTGATGGTTTCTCAACCATTCCTTAACTTCAAACTCCCATATCTCGCGAACGGATTGACGAACTCGAGAAATTCCTGTTGCATCTGAAAGTAGAAACTCGCCCGATTACAACGGTATGTGTATTTTTGCCCTAGGCATTAGTAGTTATTGGTTTCGAGTATCAGATTTACTAAAATTTTGATAGATTCTCAACCATTCCTTAACTTCAAACTCCCATATCTCGCGAACGGATTGACGAACTCGAGAAATTCCAGTTGCATCTGAAAGCTGAAACTCGCCCGATTACAACGGTATGTGTATTTTGGGCCTAGGCAATAGTGGTTATTGGTTTCGAGTATCAGACTTGCGAAAATTTTGATTGTTTCTCAACCATTCCCTAACTTCAAACTCGCATATCTCGCGAACGGATTGACGAACTAGAGAAGTTCCAGTTGCATCTGAAAGCAGAAACTCGTCCGATTACAATGGTATGTGTACTGTTCCCCTAGGCCATTCCAGTTATTGGTTTCGAGTGTCAGACCTGCGAAAATTTTGATGGCTTCTCAACCATTCCTTAACTTCAAACTCCCATATCTCGCGAACGGATTGACGAACTCGAGAAATTCCAGTTGCATCTGAAAGCAGAAACCAGCCCGATTACAATGGTATGTGTATTTTTGCCCTAGACCATAGTAGTTATTGGTTTCGAGTATCAGACATGCGAAAATTTGGATTGTTTCTCAACCATTCCCTAACTTCAAACTCGCATATCTCGCGAACGGATTGACGAACTAGAGAAGATCCAGTTGCATCTGAAAGCAGAAACTCGTCCTATTACAATGGTATGTGTACTTTTCCCCTAGGCCATTCCAGTTATTGGTTTCGAGTATCAGACCAGCGAAAATTTTGATAGTTTCTCAACCATTCCTTAACTTCAAACTCCCATATCTCGCGAACGGATTACCAACGCGAGAAATTCCAGTTGCATCTGAAAGCATAATCTCGCCCGATTACAATGGTGTGTGTATTTTTGCCCTAGACCATAGTAGTTATTGGTATCGAGTATCAGACATGCGAAAATTTTGATTGTTTCTCAACCATTCCTTAACTTCAACATCCATATCTGGCGAACGGATTGACGAACTAGAGAAATTCCAGTTGCATCTGAAAGCAGAAATTCGCCCGATTACAGTGGTATGTGTACTTTTCCCCTAGGCCATTCCAGTTATTGGTTTCGAGTAACAGATCTGCGAAAATTTTGATGGTTTCTCAACCATTCCTTAACTTCAAACTCCCATATCTCGCGAACGGATTGATGAACTCGAGAAATTCATTTTGCATCCGAAAGCAGAAGCTCGATCGATTACAACAGTATGTGTATTTTTGCCCTAGGCAATAGTAGTTATTGGTTTCCAGTATAAGACTTGCGGAAATTTTGATGGTTTCTCAACCATTCCTTAACTTCAAACTCCCATATCTCGCGAACGGATTGACGAACTCGAGAAATTGCCGTTGCATCTGAAAGCAGAAACACACCCGATTACAGTGGGTATGCGTACTTTTCCCCTAGGCCATTCCACTTATTGCCTTCGAGTATCAGACCAGCGAAAATTTTGATGGTTTCTCAACCATTCCTTATCTTCAAACTCCCATATCTCGCGAACGGATTGACGAACTCGAGAAATTCCTGCTGCATCTGAAAGCAGAAACTCGCCCAATTACAATGGTATGTGTATTTTTGCCCTAAGCCATAGCAGTTATTGGTTTCGAGTATCAGACTTGCGAAAATTTTGATGGTTTCTCAACCATTCCTTAACATCAAACTCCCATATCTCGCGAACGGATTACCAACTCGAGAAATTCCAGTTGCATCTGAAAGCATAATCTCGCCCGATTACAATGTTATTTGTATTTTTGCCCTAGGCCATAGCAGTTATTGGTTTCGAGTATCAGACTTGCGAAAATTTTGATGGCTTCTCAACAATTCCTTAAATTCAAACTCCCATATCTCGCGAACGGATTGACGAACTCGAGAAATTCCTGTTGCATCTGAAAGTAGAAACTCGCCCGAATACAACGGTATGTGTATTTTTGCCCTAGGCATTAGTAGTTATTGGTTTCGAGTATCAGATTTACTAAAATTTTGATTGTTTCTCAACCATTCCTTAACTTCAAACTCCCATATCTCGCGAACGGATTGACGAACTACAGAAATTCCAGTTGCATCTGAAAGCAGAAACTCGCCCGATTACAGTGGTATGTGTACTTTTTCCCTAGGCCATTCCAGTTATTAGTTTCGAGTATCAGACCTGCGAAAATTTTGATGGTTTCTCAACCATTCCTTAACTTCAAACTCCCATATCTCACGAACGGATTGACGACCTCGAGAAATTCCTGTTGCATCCGAAAGTAGAAACACGCCCGATTACAATGGTATGTGTATTTTTGCCCTAGGCATTAGTAGTTTTCGGTTTCGTGTTTCAGACTTACTAAAATTTTGATAGTTTCTCAACCATTCCTTAACTTCAAACTCCCATATCTCGCGAACGGATTGACGAACTCGAGAAATTGCTGTTGCATCTGAAAGCAGAAACACGCCCGATTACAGTGGGTATGCGTACTTTTCCCCTAGGCCATTCCACTTATTGCCTTCGAGTATCAGACCAGCGAAAATTTTGATGGTTTCTCAACCATTCCTTAACTTCAAACTCCCATATCTCGCGAACGGATTGACGAACTCGAGAAATTCCTGCTGCATCTGAAAGCAGAAACTCGCCCAATTACAATGGTATGTGTATTTTTGCCCTAAGCCATAGCAGTTATTGGTTTCGAGTATCAGACTTGCGAAAATTTTGATGGTTTCTCAACCATTCCTTAACATCAAACTCCCATATCTCGCGGACGGATTACCAACTCGAGAAATTCCAGTTGCATCTGAAAGCATAATCTCGCCCGATTACAATGTTATTTGTATTTTTGCCCTAGGCCATAGCAGTTATTGGTTTCGAGTATCAGACTTGCGAAAATTTTGATGGCTTCTCAACCATTCCTTAAATTCAAACTCCCATATCTCGCGAACGGATTGACGAACTCGAGAAATTCCTGTTGCATCTGAAAGTAGAAACTCGCCCGATTACAACGGTATGTGTATCTTTGCCCTAGACCATAGTCGTTATTGGTTTCGAGTAACAGACTTGCGAAAATTTTGATGGTATCTCAACCATTCCTTAACTTCAAACTCCCATATCTCGCGAACGGATTGACGAACTCGAGAAATTCCAGTTGCATCTGAAAGCAGAAACTCGCCCGATTACAATGGTATGTGTATCTTTGCCCTAGACCATAGTCGTTATTGGTTTCGAGTATCAGACATGCGAAAATTTTGATGGTTTCTCAACCATTCCTTAACTTCAAACTCCCATATCTCGCGAACGGATTGACGAACTAGATAAATTCCAGTTGCATCTGAAAGCAGAAACTCGCCCGATTACAGGGGTATGAGTACTTTTCCCCTAGGCCATTCCAGTTATTGGTTTCGGGTATCAGACCTGCGAAAATTTTGATGGTTTCTCAACCATTCCTTAACTTCAAACTCCCATATCTCGCGAACGGATTGACGAACTCGAGAAATTCCTGTTGCATCTGAAAGTAGAAACTCGCCCGATTACAACGGTATGTGTATTTTTGCCCTAGGCATTAGTAGTTATTGGTTTCGAGTATCAGATTTACTAAAATTTTGATAGATTCTCAACCATTCCTTAACTTCAAACTCCCATATCTCGCGAACCGATTGACGAACTCGAGAAATTCCAGTTGCATCTGAAAGCTGAAACTCGCCCGATTACAACGGTATGTGTATTTTGGGCCTAGGCAATAGTAGTTATTGGTTTCGAGTATCAGACTTGCGAAAATTTTGATTGTTTCTCAACCATTCCCTAACTTCAAACTCGCATATCTCGCGAACGGATTGACGAACTAGAGAAGTTCCAGTTGCATCTGAAAGCAGAAACTCGTCCGATTACAATGGTATGTGTACTGTTCCCCTAGGCCATTCCAGTTATTGGTTTCGAGTGTCAGACCTGCGAAAATTTTGATGGCTTCTCAACCATTCCTTAACTTCAAACTCCCATATCTCGCGAACGGATTGACGAACTCGAGAAATTCCAGTTGCATCTGAAAGCAGAAACCAGCCCGATTACAATGGTATGTGTATTTTTGCCCTAGACCATAGTAGTTATTGGTTTCGAGTATCAGACATGCGAAAATTTTGATTGTTTCTCAACCATTCCTTAACTTCAAACTCCCATATCTCGCGAACGGATTGACGAACTAGAGAAATTCCGGTTGCATCTGAAAGCAGAAACTCGCCCGATTACAGTGGTATGAGTACTTTTCCCCTAGGCCATTCCACTTATTGCCTTCGAGTATCAGACCAGCGAAAATTTTGATGGTTTCTCAACCACTCCTTAACTTCAAACTCCCATATCTCGCGAACGGATTGACGAACTCGAGAAATTCGTGCGGCATCTGAAAGCAGAAACACGCCCAATTACAATGATATGTGTATTTTTGCCCTAAGCCATAGCAGTTATTGGTTTCGAGTATCAGACTTGCGAAAATTTTGATGGTTTCTCAACCATTCCTTAACTTCAGACTCCCATATCTCGCGAACGGATTGACGAACTCGAGAAATTCCTGCTGCATCTAAAAGCAGAAACTCGCCCAATTACAACGGTATGTGTATTTTCCCCCTAAGCCATTGTAGTTATTGGTTTCGAGTATCAGACTTTCGAAAAGTTTGATGGTTTCCCAACCATTCCTTACGTTCAAACTCCCATATCTCGCGAACGGATTGACGAACTCGAGAAATTCCTGTTGCATCTGAAGGTAGAAGCTCGCCCGATTACAACGGTATGTGTATTTTGACCCTAGGCAATAGTAGTTATTGGTTTCGGGTATCAGACCTGCGAAAATTTTGATGGTTTCTCAACCATTCCTTAACTTCAAACTCCCATATCTCGCGAACGGATTACCAACGCGAGAAATTCCAGTTGCATCTGAAAGCATAATCTCGCCCGATTACAATGGTATGTGTATTTTTGCCCTAGACCATAGTAGTTATTGGTTTCGAGTATCAGACATGCGAAAATTTTGATTGTTTTCTCAAACATTCCTTAACTTCAAACTCCCATATCTCGCGAACGGATTGACGAACTAGAGAAATTCCAGTTGCATCTGAAAGCAGAAACTCGCCCGATTACAGTGGTATGTGTACTTTTCCCCTAGGCCATTCCAGTTATTGGTTTCGAGTATCAGACCTGCGAAAATTTTGTTGGTTTCTCAACCATTCCTTAACTTCAAACTCCCATATCTCGCGAACGGATTGGCGAACTCGAGAAATTCCTGTTGCATCTGAAAGCAGAGGCTCGATTGATTACAACGGTATGGGTATTTTGGCCCTAGGCAATAGTAGTTATTGGTTTCGAGTATCAGACTTGCGAAAATTTTGATGGCTTCTCAACCGTTCCTTAAATTCAAACTCCCATATCTCGCGAACGGATTGACGGACTCGAGAAATTCCTGTTGCATCTGAAAGTAGAAACTCGCCCGATTACAACGGTATGTGTATTTTTGCCATAGGCATTAGTAGTTATTGGTTTCGAGTATCAGACTTGCGAAAATTTTGATGGTTTCTCAACCATTCCTTAACTTCAAACTCCCATATCTCGCGAACGGATTGACGAACTCGAGAAATTCCAGTTGCATCTGAAAGCAGAAACTCGCCCGATTACAGGGGTATGAGTACTTTTCCCCTAGGCCATTGCAGTTATTGGTTTCGAGTATCAGACCTGCGAAAATTTTGTTGGTTTCTCAACCATTCCTTAACTTCAAACTCCCATATCTCGCGAACGGATTGACGAACTAGAGAAGTTCCAGATGCATCTGAAAGCAGAAACTCGTCCGATTACAATGGTATGTGTACTTTTCCCCTAGGCCATTCCAGTTATTGGTTTCGAGTATCAGACCAGCGAAAATTTTGATAGTTTCTCAACCATTCCTTAACTTCAAACTCCTATATCTCGCGAACGGATTACCAACGCGAGAAATTCCAGTTGCATCTGAAAGCATAATCTCGCCCGATTACAATGGTATGTGTATTTTTGCCCTAGACCATAGTAGTTATTGGTTTCGAGTATCAGACATGCGAAAATTTTGATTGTTTTCTCAAACATTCCTTAACTTCAAACTCCCATATCTCGCGAACGGATTGACGAACTAGAGAAATTCCAGTTGCATCTGAAAGCAGAAACTCGCCCGATTACAGTGGTATGTGTACTTTTCCCCTAGGCCATTCCAGTTATTGGTTTCGAGTATCAGACCTGCGAAAATTTTGTTGGTTTCTCAACCATTCCTTAACTTCAAACTCCCATATCTCGCGAACGGATTGGCGAACTCGAGAAATTCCTGTTGCATCTGAAAGCAGAAGCTCGATTGATTACAACGGTATGTGTATTTTGGCCCTAGGCAATAGTAGTTATTGGTTTCGAGTATCAGACTTGCGAAAATTTTGATGGCTTCTCAACCGTTCCTTAAATTCAAACTCCCATATCTCGCGAACGGATTGACGAACTCGAGAAATTCCTGTTGCATCTGAAAGTAGAAACTCGCCCGATTACAACGGTATGTGTATTTTTGCCATAGGCATTAGTAGTTATTGGTTTCGAGTATCAGACTTGCGAAAATTTTGATGGTTTCTCAACCATTCCTTAACTTCAAACTCCCATATCTCGCGAACGGATTGACGAACTCGAGAAATTCCAGTTGCATCTGAAAGCAGAAACTCGCCCGATTACAGGGGTATGAGTACTTTTCCCCTAGGCCATTGCAGTTATTGGTTTCGAGTATCAGACCTGCGAAAATTTTGTTGGTTTCTCAACCATTCCTTAACTTCAAACTCCCATATCTCGCGAACGGATTGACGAACTCGAGAAATTCCTGTTGCATCTGAAAGTAGAAACTCGCCCGATTACAACGGTATGTGTATTTTTGCCATAGGCATTAGTAGTTATTGGTTTCGAGTATCAGACTTGCGAAAATTTTGATGGTTTCTCAACCATTCCTTAACTTCAAACTCCCATATCTCGCGAACGGATTGACGAACTCGAGATATTCCAGTTGCATCTGAAAGCTGAAACTCGCCCGATTACAACGGTGTGTGTATTTTGGCCCTAGGCAATAGTAGTTATTGGTTTCGAGTATCAGACTTGCGAAAATTTTGATTGTTTCTCAACCATTCTCTAACTTCAAACTCGCATATCTCGCGAACGGATTGACGAACTAGAGAAGTTCCAGTTGCATCTGAAAGCATAATCTCGCCCGATTACAATGTTATTTGTATTTTTGCCCTAGGCCATAGCAGTTATTGGTTTCGAGTATCAGACTTGCGAAAATTTTGATGGCTTCTCAACCATTCCTTAAACTCAAACTCCCATATCTCGCGAACGGATTGACGAACTCGAGAAATTCCTGTTGCATCTGAAAGTAGAAACTCGCCCGATTACAACGGTATGTGTATCTTTGCCCTAGACCATAGTCGTTATTGGTTTCGAGTATCAGACTTGCGAAAATTTTGATGGTATCTCAACCATTCCTTAACTTCAAACTCCCATATCTCGCGAACGGATTGACGAACTCGAGAAATTCCAGTTGCATCTGAAAGCAGAAACTCGCCCGATTACAATGGTATGTGTATCTTTGCCCTAGACCATAGTCGTTATTGGTTTCGAGTATCAGATTTACTAAAATTTTGATAGATTCTCAACCATTCCTTAACTTCAAACTCCCATATCTCGCGAACGGATTGACGAACTCGAGAAATTCCAGTTGCATCTGAAAGCTGAAACTCGCCCGATTACAACGGTATGTGTATTTTGGCCCTAGGCAATAGTAGTTATTGGTTTCGAGTATCAGACTTGCGAAAATTTTGATTGTTTCTCAACCATTCCCTAACTTCAAACTCGCATATCTCGAGAACGGATTGACGAACTAGAGAAGTTCCAGTTGCATCTGAAAGCAGAAACTCGTCCGATTACAATGGTATGTGTACTGTTCCCCTAGGCCATTCCAGTTATTGGTTTCGAGTATCAGACCTGCGAAAATTTTGATGGCTTCTCAACCATTCCTTAACTTCAAACTCCCATATCTCGCGAACGGATTGACGAACTCGAGAAATTCCAGTTGCATCTGAAAGAAGAAACCAGCCCGATTACAATGGTATGTGTATTTTTGCCCTAGACCATAGTAGTTATTGGTTTCGAGTATCAGACATGCGAAAATTTTGATTGTTTCTCAACCATTCCTTAAATTCAAACTCCCATATCTCGCGAACGGATTGACGAACTCGAGAAATTCCTGTTGCATCTGAAAGTAGAAACTCGCCCGATTACAACGGTATGTGTATCTTTGCCCTAGACCATAGTCGTTATTGGTTTCGAGTATCAGACTTGCGAAAATTTTGATGGTATCTCAACCATTCCTTAACTTCAAACTCGCATATCTCGCGAACGGATTGACGAACTAGAGAAGTTCAAGTTGCATCTGAAAGCATAATCTCGCCCGATTACAATGTTATTTGTATTTTTGCCCTAGGCCATAGCAGTTATTGGTTTCGAGTATCAGACTTGCGAAAATTTTGATGGCTTCTCAACCATTCCTTAAATTCAAACTCCCATATCTCGCGAACGGATTGACGAACTCGAGAAATTCCTGTTGCATCTGAAAGTAGAAACTCGCCCGATTACAACGGTATGTGTATCTTTGCCCTAGACCATAGTCGTTATTTGTTTCGAGTATCAGACTTGCGAAAATTTTGATGGTATCTCAACCATTCCTTAACTTCAAACTCCCATATCTCGCGAACGGATTGACGAACTCGAGAAATTCCAGTTGCATCTGAAAGCAGAAACTCGCCCGATTACAATGGTATGTGTATCTTTGCCCTAGACCATAGTCGTTATTGGTTTCGAGTATCAGATTTACTAAAATTTTGATAGATTCTCAACCATTCCTTAACTTCAAACTCCCATATCTCGCGAACGGATAGACGAACTCGAGAAATTCCTGCGGCATCTGAAAGCAGAAACACGCCCAATTACAATGATATGTATATTTTTGCCCTAAGCCATAGCAGTTATTGGTTTCGAGTATCAGACTTGCGAAAATTTTGATGGTTTCTCAACCATTCCTTAACTTCAAACTCCCATATCTCGCGAACGGATTGACGAACTCGAGAAATTCCTGCTGCATCTAAAAGCAGAAACTCGCCCAATTACAACGGTATGTGTATTTTCCCCCTAAGCCATTGTAGTTATTGGTTTCGAGTATCAGACTTTCGAAAAGTTTGATGGTTTCCCAACCATTCCTTACGTTCAAACTCCCATATCTCGCGAACGGATTGACGAACTCGAGAAATTCCTGTTGCATCTGAAGGTAGAAGCTCGCCCGATTACAACGGTATGTGTATTTTGGCCCTAGGCAATAGTAGTTATTGGTTTCGAGTATCAGACTTGCGAAAATTTTGATGGCTTCTCAACCGTTCATTAAATTCAAACTCCCATATCTCGCGAACGGATTGACGAACTCGAGAAATTCCAGTTGCATCTGAAAGCAGAAACTCGCCCGATTACAGTGGTATGAGTACTTTTCCCCTAGGCCATTCCAGTTATTGGTTTCGAGTATCAGACCAGCGAAAATTTTGATAGTTTCTCAACCATTCCTTAACTTCAAACTCCCATATCTCGCGAACGGATTACCAACGCGAGAAATTCCAGTTGCATCTGAAAGCATAATCTCGCCCGATTACAATGGTATGTGTATTTTTGCCCTAGACCATAGTAGTTATTGGTTTCGAGTATCAGACATGCGAAAATTTTGATTGTTTTCTCAAACATTCCTTAACTTCAAACTCCCATATCTCGCGAACGGATTGACGAACTAGAGAAATTCCAGTTGCATCTGAAAGCAGAAACTCGCCCGATTACAGTGGTATGTGTACTTTTCCCCTAGGCCATTCCAGTTATTGGTTTCGAGTATCAGACCTACGAAAATTTTGTTGGTTTCTCAACCATTCCTTAACTTCAAACTCCCATATCTCGCGAACGGATTGGGGAACTCGAGAAATTCCTGTTGCATCTGAAAGCAGAAGCTCGATTGATTACAACGGTATGTGTATTTTGGCCCTAGGCAATAGTAGTTATTGGTTTCGAGTATCAGACTTGCGAAAATTTTGATGGCTTCTCAACCGTTCCTTAAATTCAAACTCCCATATCTCGCGAACGGATTGACGAACTCGAGAAATTCCTGTTGCATCTGACAGTAGAAACTCGCCCGATTACAACGGTATGTGTATTTTTGCCATAGGCATTAGTAGTTATTGGTTTCGAGTATCAGACTTGCGAAAATTTTGATGGTTTCTCAACCATTCCTTAACTTCAAACTCCCATATCTCGCGAACGGATTGACGAACTCGAGAAATTCCAGTTGCATCTGAAAGCAGAATCTCGCCCGATTACAATGGTATGTGTATCTTTGCCCTAGACCATAGTCGTTATTGGTTTCGAGTATCAGACTTGCGAAAATTTTAATGGCTTCTCAACCATTCCTTAACTTCAAACTCCCATATCTCGCGAACGGATTGACGAACTCGAGAAATTCCAGTTGCATCTGAAAGCAGAAACCATCCCGATTACAATGGTATGTGTATTTTTGCCCTAGACCATAGTAGTTATTGGTTTCGAGTATCAGACATGCGAAAATTTTGATTGTTTCTCAAACATTCCTTAACTTCAAACTCCCATATCTCGCGAACGGATTGAGGAACTAGAGAAATTCCAGTTGCGTCTGAAAGCAGAAACTCGCCCGATTACAGTGGTATGAGTACTTTTCCCCTAGGCCATTCCAGTTATTGGTTTCGAGCATCAGACCTGCGAAAATTTTGATGGTTTCCCAACCATTCCTTACGTTCAAACTCCCATATCTCGCGAACGGATTACCAACTCGAGAAATTCCAGTTGCATCTGAAAGCATAATCTCGCCCGATTACAATGTTATTTGTATTTTTGCCCTAGGCCATAGCAGTTATTGGTTTCGAGTATCAGACTTGCGAAAATTTTGATGGCTTCTCAACCATTCCTTAAATTCAAACTCCCATATCTCGCGAACGGATTGACGAACTCGAGATATTCCAGTTGCATTGAAAGCAGAAACTCGCCCGATTACAATGGTATGTGTATCTTTGCCCTAGACCATAGTCGTTATTGGTTTCGAGTATCAGACTTGCGAAAATTTTGATGGCTTCTCAACCATTCCTTAACATCAAACTCCCATATCTCGCGAACGGATTGACGAACTCGAGAAATTCCAGTTGCATCTGAAAGCAGAAACCATCCCGATTACAATGGTATGTGTATTTTTGCCCTAGACCATAGTAGTTATTGGTTTCGAGTATCAGACATGCGAAAATTTTGATTGTTTCTCAAACATTCCTTAACTTCAACCTCCCATATCTCGCGAAAGGATTGACGAACTCGAGATATTCCAGTTGCATCTGAAAGCTGAAACTCGCCCGATTACAACGGTGTGTGTATTTTGGCCCTAGGCAATAGTAGTTATTGGTTTCGAGTATCAGACTTGCGAAAATTTTGATTGTTTCTCAACCATTCCCTAACTTCAAACTCGCATATCTCGCGAACGGATTGACGAACTAGAGAAGTTCCAGTTGCATCTGAAAGCAGAAACTCGTCCGATTACAATGGTGTGTGTACTTTTCCCCTAGGCCATTCCAGTTATTGGTTTCGAGTATCAGACCAGCGAAAATTTTGATAGTTTCTCAACCATTCCTTAACTTCAAACTCCCATATCTCGCGAACGGATTGACGAACTCGAGAAATTCCAGTTGCATCTGAAAGCAGAAACCATCCCGATTACAATGGTATGTGTATTTTTGCCCTAGACCATAGTAGTTATTGGTTTCGAGTATCAGACATGCGAAAATTTTGATTGTTTCTCAAACATTCCTTAACTTCAAACTCCCATATCTCGCGAACGGATTGAGGAACTAGAGAAATTCCAGTTGCGTCTGAAAGCAGAAACTCGCCCGATTACAGTGGTATGAGTACTTTTCCCCTAGGCCATTCCAGTTATTGGTTTCGAGCATCAGACCTGCGAAAATTTTGATGGTTTCCCAACCATTCCTTACGTTCAAACTCCCATATCTCGCGAACGGATTACCAACTCGAGAAATTCCAGTTGCATCTGAAAGCATAATCTCGCCCGATTACAATGTTATTTGTATTTTTGCCCTAGGCCATAGCAGTTATTGGTTTCGAGTATCAGACTTGCGAAAATTTTGATGGCTTCTCAACCATTCCTTAAATTCAAACTCCCATATCTCGCGAACGGATTGACGAACTCGAGATATTCCAGTTGCATTGAAAGCAGAAACTCGCCCGATTACAATGGTATGTGTATCTTTGCCCTAGACCATAGTCGTTATTGGTTTCGAGTATCAGACTTGCGAAAATTTTGATGGCTTCTCAACCATTCCTTAACATCAAACTCCCATATCTCGCGAACGGATTGACGAACTCGAGAAATTCCAGTTGCATCTGAAAGCAGAAACCATCCCGATTACAATGGTATGTGTATTTTTGCCCTAGACCATAGTAGTTATTGGTTTCGAGTATCAGACATGCGAAAATTTTGATTGTTTCTCAAACATTCCTTAACTTCAACCTCCCATATCTCGCGAAAGGATTGACGAACTCGAGATATTCCAGTTGCATCTGAAAGCTGAAACTCGCCCGATTACAACGGTGTGTGTATTTTGGCCCTAGGCAATAGTAGTTATTGGTTTCGAGTATCAGACTTGCGAAAATTTTGATTGTTTCTCAACCATTCCCTAACTTCAAACTCGCATATCTCGCGAACGGATTGACGAACTAGAGAAGTTCCAGTTGCATCTGAAAGCAGAAACTCGTCCGATTACAATGGTGTGTGTACTTTTCCCCTAGGCCATTCCAGTTATTGGTTTCGAGTATCAGACCAGCGAAAATTTTGATAGTTTCTCAACCATTCCTTAACTTCAAACTCCCATATCTCGCGAACGGATTACCAACGCGAGAAATTCCAGTTGCATCTGAAAGCATAATCTCGCCCGATTACAATGGTATGTGTATTTTTGCCCTAGACCATAGTAGTTATTGGTTTCGAGTATCAGACATGCGAAAATTTTGATTGTTTTCTCAACCATTCCTTAACTTCAACCTCCCATATCTCGCGAACGGATTGACGAACTCGAGATATTCCAGTTGCATCTGAAAGCTGAAACTCGCCCGATTACAACGGTGTGTGTATTTTGGCCCTAGGCAATAGTAGTTATTGGTTTCGAGTATCAGACATGCGAAAATTTTGATGGTATCTCAACCATTCCTTAACTTCAAACTCCCATATCTCGCGAACGGATTGACGAACTCGAGAAATTCCAGTTGCATCTGAAAGCAGAAACTCGCCCGATTACAATGGTATGTGTATCTTTGCCCTAGACCATAGTCGTTATTGGTTTCGAGTATCAGATTTACTAAAATTTTGATAGATTCTCAACCATTCCTTAACTTCAAACTCCCATATCTCGCGAACGGATTGACGAACTCGAGAAATTCCAGTTGCATCTGAAAGCTGAAACTCGCCCGATTACAACGGTATGTGTATTTTGGCCCTAGGCAATAGTAGTTATTGGTTTCGAGTATCAGACTTGCGAAAATTTTGATTGTTTCTCAACCATTCCCTAACTTCAAACTCGCATATCTCGAGAACGGATTGACGAACTAGAGAAGTTCCAGTTGCATCTGAAAGCAGAAACTCGTCCGATTACAATGGTATGTGTACTGTTCCCCTAGGCCATTCCAGTTATTGGTTTCGAGTATCAGACCTGCGAAAATTTTGATGGCTTCTCAACCATTCCTTAACTTCAAACTCCCATATCTCGCGAACGGATTGACGAACTCGAGAAATTCCAGTTGCATCTGAAAGAAGAAACCAGCCCGATTACAATGGTATGTGTATTTTTGCCCTAGACCATAGTAGTTATTGGTTTCGAGTATCAGACATGCGAAAATTTTGATTGTTTCTCAACCATTCCTTAAATTCAAACTCCCATATCTCGCGAACGGATTGACGAACTCGAGAAATTCCTGTTGCATCTGAAAGTAGAAACTCGCCCGATTACAACGGTATGTGTATCTTTGCCCTAGACCATAGTCGTTATTGGTTTCGAGTATCAGACTTGCGAAAATTTTGATGGTATCTCAACCATTCCTTAACTTCAAACTCGCATATCTCGCGAACGGATTGACGAACTAGAGAAGTTCAAGTTGCATCTGAAAGCATAATCTCGCCCGATTACAATGTTATTTGTATTTTTGCCCTAGGCCATAGCAGTTATTGGTTTCGAGTATCAGACTTGCGAAAATTTTGATGGCTTCTCAACCATTCCTTAAATTCAAACTCCCATATCTCGCGAACGGATTGACGAACTCGAGAAATTCCTGTTGCATCTGAAAGTAGAAACTCGCCCGATTACAACGGTATGTGTATCTTTGCCCTAGACCATAGTCGTTATTTGTTTCGAGTATCAGACTTGCGAAAATTTTGATGGTATCTCAACCATTCCTTAACTTCAAACTCCCATATCTCGCGAACGGATTGACGAACTCGAGAAATTCCAGTTGCATCTGAAAGCAGAAACTCGCCCGATTACAATGGTATGTGTATCTTTGCCCTAGACCATAGTCGTTATTGGTTTCGAGTATCAGATTTACTAAAATTTTGATAGATTCTCAACCATTCCTTAACTTCAAACTCCCATATCTCGCGAACGGATAGACGAACTCGAGAAATTCCTGCGGCATCTGAAAGCAGAAACACGCCCAATTACAATGATATGTATATTTTTGCCCTAAGCCATAGCAGTTATTGGTTTCGAGTATCAGACTTGCGAAAATTTTGATGGTTTCTCAACCATTCCTTAACTTCAAACTCCCATATCTCGCGAACGGATTGACGAACTCGAGAAATTCCTGCTGCATCTAAAAGCAGAAACTCGCCCAATTACAACGGTATGTGTATTTTCCCCCTAAGCCATTGTAGTTATTGGTTTCGAGTATCAGACTTTCGAAAAGTTTGATGGTTTCCCAACCATTCCTTACGTTCAAACTCCCATATCTCGCGAACGGATTGACGAACTCGAGAAATTCCTGTTGCATCTGAAGGTAGAAGCTCGCCCGATTACAACGGTATGTGTATTTTGGCCCTAGGCAATAGTAGTTATTGGTTTCGAGTATCAGACTTGCGAAAATTTTGATGGCTTCTCAACCGTTCATTAAATTCAAACTCCCATATCTCGCGAACGGATTGACGAACTCGAGAAATTCCAGTTGCATCTGAAAGCAGAAACTCGCCCGATTACAGTGGTATGAGTACTTTTCCCCTAGGCCATTCCAGTTATTGGTTTCGAGTATCAGACCAGCGAAAATTTTGATAGTTTCTCAACCATTCCTTAACTTCAAACTCCCATATCTCGCGAACGGATTACCAACGCGAGAAATTCCAGTTGCATCTGAAAGCATAATCTCGCCCGATTACAATGGTATGTGTATTTTTGCCCTAGACCATAGTAGTTATTGGTTTCGAGTATCAGACATGCGAAAATTTTGATTGTTTTCTCAAACATTCCTTAACTTCAAACTCCCATATCTCGCGAACGGATTGACGAACTAGAGAAATTCCGGTTGCATCTGAAAGCAGAAACTCGCCCGATTACAGTGGTATGTGTACTTTTCCCCTAGGCCATTCCAGTTATTGGTTTCGAGTATCAGACCTACGAAAATTTTGTTGGTTTCTCAACCATTCCTTAACTTCAAACTCCCATATCTCGCGAACGGATTGGGGAACTCGAGAAATTCCTGTTGCATCTGAAAGCAGAAGCTCGATTGATTACAACGGTATGTGTATTTTGGCCCTAGGCAATAGTAGTTATTGGTTTCGAGTATCAGACTTGCGAAAATTTTGATGGCTTCTCAACCGTTCCTTAAATTCAAACTCCCATATCTCGCGAACGGATTGACGAACTCGAGAAATTCCTGTTGCATCTGACAGTAGAAACTCGCCCGATTACAACGGTATGTGTATTTTTGCCATAGGCATTAGTAGTTATTGGTTTCGAGTATCAGACTTGCGAAAATTTTGATGGTTTCTCAACCATTCCTTAACTTCAAACTCCCATATCTCGCGAACGGATTGACGAACTCGAGAAATTCCAGTTGCATCTGAAAGCAGAATCTCGCCCGATTACAATGGTATGTGTATCTTTGCCCTAGACCATAGTCGTTATTGGTTTCGAGTATCAGACTTGCGAAAATTTTAATGGCTTCTCAACCATTCCTTAACTTCAAACTCCCATATCTCGCGAACGGATTGACGAACTCGAGAAATTCCAGTTGCATCTGAAAGCAGAAACCATCCCGATTACAATGGTATGTGTATTTTTGCCCTAGACCATAGTAGTTATTGGTTTCGAGTATCAGACATGCGAAAATTTTGATTGTTTCTCAAACATTCCTTAACTTCAAACTCCCATATCTCGCGAACGGATTGAGGAACTAGAGAAATTCCAGTTGCGTCTGAAAGCAGAAACTCGCCCGATTACAGTGGTATGAGTACTTTTCCCCTAGGCCATTCCAGTTATTGGTTTCGAGCATCAGACCTGCGAAAATTTTGATGGTTTCCCAACCATTCCTTACGTTCAAACTCCCATATCTCGCGAACGGATTACCAACTCGAGAAATTCCAGTTGCATCTGAAAGCATAATCTCGCCCGATTACAATGTTATTTGTATTTTTGCCCTAGGCCATAGCAGTTATTGGTTTCGAGTATCAGACTTGCGAAAATTTTGATGGCTTCTCAACCATTCCTTAAATTCAAACTCCATATCTCGCGAACGGATTGACGAACTCGAGATATTCCAGTTGCATTGAAAGCAGAAACTCGCCCGATTACAATGGTATGTGTATCTTTGCCCTAGACCATAGTCGTTATTGGTTTCGAGTATCAGACTTGCGAAAATTTTGATGGCTTCTCAACCATTCCTTAACATCAAACTCCCATATCTCGCGAACGGATTGACGAACTCGAGAAATTCCAGTTGCATCTGAAAGCAGAAACCATCCCGATTACAATGGTATGTGTATTTTTGCCCTAGACCATAGTAGTTATTGGTTTCGAGTATCAGACATGCGAAAATTTTGATTGTTTCTCAAACATTCCTTAACTTCAACCTCCCATATCTCGCGAAAGGATTGACGAACTCGAGATATTCCAGTTGCATCTGAAAGCTGAAACTCGCCCGATTACAACGGTGTGTGTATTTTGGCCCTAGGCAATAGTAGTTATTGGTTTCGAGTATCAGACTTGCGAAAATTTTGATTGTTTCTCAACCATTCCCTAACTTCAAACTCGCAATATCTCGCGAACGGATTGACGAACTAGAGAAGTTCCAGTTGCATCTGAAAGCAGAAACTCGTCCGATTACAATGGTGTGTGTACTTTTCCCCTAGGCCATTCCAGTTATTGGTTTCGAGTATCAGACCAGCGAAAATTTTGATAGTTTCTCAACCATTCCTTAACTTCAAACTCCCATATCTCGCGAACGGATTGACGAACTCGAGAAATTCCAGTTGCATCTGAAAGCAGAAACCATCCCGATTACAATGGTATGTGTATTTTTGCCCTAGACCATAGTAGTTATTGGTTTCGAGTATCAGACATGCGAAAATTTTGATTGTTTCTCAAACATTCCTTAACTTCAAACTCCCATATCTCGCGAACGGATTGAGGAACTAGAGAAATTCCAGTTGCGTCTGAAAGCAGAAACTCGCCCGATTACAGTGGTATGAGTACTTTTCCCCTAGGCCATTCCAGTTATTGGTTTCGAGCATCAGACCTGCGAAAATTTTGATGGTTTCCCAACCATTACTTACGTTCAAACTCCCATATCTCGCGAACGGATTACCAACTCGAGAAATTCCAGTTGCATCTGAAAGCATAATCTCGCCCGATTACAATGTTATTTGTATTTTTGCCCTAGGCCATAGCAGTTATTGGTTTCGAGTATCAGACTTGCGAAAATTTTGATGGCTTCTCAACCATTCCTTAAATTCAAACTCCCATATCTCGCGAACGGATTGACGAACTCGAGATATTCCAGTTGCATTGAAAGCAGAAACTCGCCCGATTACAATGGTATGTGTATCTTTGCCCTAGACCATAGTCGTTATTGGTTTCGAGTATCAGACTTGCGAAAATTTTGATGGCTTCTCAACCATTCCTTAACATCAAACTCCCATATCTCGCGAACGGATTGACGAACTCGAGAAATTCCAGTTGCATCTGAAAGCAGAAACCATCCCGATTACAATGGTATGTGTATTTTTGCCCTAGACCATAGTAGTTATTGGTTTCGAGTATCAGACATGCGAAAATTTTGATTGTTTCTCAAACATTCCTTAACTTCAACCTCCCATATCTCGCGAAAGGATTGACGAACTCGAGATATTCCAGTTGCATCTGAAAGCTGAAACTCGCCCGATTACAACGGTGTGTGTATTTTGGCCCTAGGCAATAGTAGTTATTGGTTTCGAGTATCAGACTTGCGAAAATTTTGATTGTTTCTCAACCATTCCCTAACTTCAAACTCGCATATCTCGCGAACGGATTGACGAACTAGAGAAGTTCCAGTTGCATCTGAAAGCAGAAACTCGTCCGATTACAATGGTGTGTGTACTTTTCCCCTAGGCCATTCCAGTTATTGGTTTCGAGTATCAGACCAGCGAAAATTTTGATAGTTTCTCAACCATTCCTTAACTTCAAACTCCCATATCTCGCGAACGGATTACCAACGCGAGAAATTCCAGTTGCATCTGAAAGCATAATCTCGCCCGATTACAATGGTATGTGTATTTTTGCCCTAGACCATAGTAGTTATTGGTTTCGAGTATCAGACATGCGAAAATTTTGATTGTTTTCTCAACCATTCCTTAACTTCAACCTCCCATATCTCGCGAACGGATTGACGAACTCGAGATATTCCAGTTGCATCTGAAAGCTGAAACTCGCCCGATTACAACGGTGTGTGTATTTTGGCCCTAGGCAATAGTAGTTATTGGTTTCGAGTATCAGACATGCGAAAATTTTGATTGTTTTCTCAACCATTCCTTAACTTCAAACTCCCATATCTCGCGAACGGGTTGGCGAACTCGAGAAGTTCCTGTTGCATGTGAAAGCAGAAGCTCGATTGATTACAACGGTATGTGTATTTTTGCCCTAGGCAATAGTAGTTATTGGTTCCGAGTATCAGACTTACTAAAATTTTGATAGATTCTCAACCATTCCTTAACTTCAAACTCCCATATCTCGCGAACGGATTGACGAACTCGAGAAATTCCAGTTGCATCTGAAAGCAGAAACTCGCCCGATTACAACGGTATGTGCATTTTGGCCCTAGGCAATAGTAGTTATTGGTTTCGAGTATCAGACTTGCGAAAATTTTTATTGTTTCTCAACCATTCCCTAACTTCAAACTCCCATATCTCGCGAACTGATTGACGAACTGGAGAAGTTCCAGTTGCATCTGAAAGCAGAAACTCGTCCGATTACAATGGAATGTGTACTTTTCCCCTAGGCCATTCCAGTTATTGGTTTCGAGTATCAGACCGGCGAAAATTTTGATAGTTTCTCAACCATTCCTTAACTTCAAACTCCCATATCTCGCGAGCGGATTGACGAACTAGAGAAATTCCTGTTGCATCTGAAAGTAGAAACTCGCCCGATTACAACGGTATGTGTATTTTTGCCCTAGACATTAGTAGTTATTGGTTTCGAGTATCAGACTTACAAAATTTTGATAGTTTCTCAACCATTCCTTAACTTCAAACTCCCATATCTCGCGAACGGATTGACGAACTCGAGAAATTCCTTTTGCATCTGAAAGCAGAAGTACGATCGATTACAACCGTATGTGTATTTTTGCCCTAGGCAATAGTAGTTATTGGTTTCCAGTATCAGACTTGCGAAAATTTTGATGATTTCTAAACCATTCCTTAACTTCAAACTCCCATATCTTGCGAACGGATTACCAAATCGAGAAATTCCAGTTGCATCTAAAAGCATAATTTCGCCCGATTACAATGGTATTTGTATTTTTGACCTGGGCCATAGCAGTTATTGGTTTCGAGTATCAGACTTGCGAAAATTTTGATGGTTTCTCAACCATTCCTTAACTTCAAACTCCCATACCTCGCGAACGGATTGACGAACTCGAGAAATTCATTTTGCATCTGAAAGCAGAAGCTCGATCGATTACAACCGTATGTGTATTTTTGCCCTAGGCAATAGTAGTTATTGGTTTCCAGTATCAGACTTGCGGAAATTTTGATGGTTTCTCAACCATTCCTTAACTTCAAACTCCCATATCTCGCGAACGGATTGACGAACTCATGAAATTCCTGTTGCATCTGAAAGTAGAAACTCGCCCGATTACAATGGTGTGTGTATTTTTGCCCTGGGCAATTGTAGTTATTGGTTTCGAGTATCAGACTTGCGAAAATTCTGATGGTTTCTCAACCATTCCTTAACTTCAAACTCCCATATCTCGCGAACGGATTGACGAACTCGAGAAATTCCAGTTGCATCTGAAAGCAGAAAATCGCCCGATTACAATGGTATGTGTATCTTTTCCCTAGACCATAGTCGTTATTGGTTTCGAGTATCAGACTTGCGAAAATTTTGATGGCTTCTCAACCATTCCTTAACTTCAAACTCCCATATCTCGCGAACGGATTGACGAACTCGAGATATTCCAGTTGCATTGAAAGCAGAAACTCGCCCGATTACAATGGTATGTGTATCTTTGCCCTAGACCATAGTCGTTATTGGTTTCGAGTATCAGACTTGCGAAAATTTTGATGGCTTCTCAACCATTCCTTAACATCAAACTCCCATATCTCGCGAACGGATTGACGAACTCGAGAAATTCCGGTTGCATCTGAAAGCAGAAACCAGCCCGATTACAATGGTATGTGTATATTTGCCCTAGACCATAGTAGTTATTGGTTTCGAGTATCAGACATGCGAAAATTTTGATTGTTTCTCAACCATTCCGTAACTTCAAACTCCCATATCTCGCGAACGGATTGACGAACTAGAGAAATTCCAGTTGCATCTGAAAGCAGAAATTCGCCCGATTACAGTGGTATGTGTATTTTTGCCCTAGACTATAGTAGTTATTGGTTTCGAGTATCAGACCAGCGAAAATTTTGATAGTTTCTCAACCATTCCTTAACTTCAAACCCCCAAATCTCGCGAACGGATTGACGAACTCGAGAACTTTCTGCTGCATCTGAAAGTAGAAGCTCGCCCGATTACAACGGTATGTGTATTTTTGCCCTAGGCAAGAGTAGTTATTGGTTTCGAGTATCAGACTTGCGAAAATTTTGATGATTTCTCAACCATTCCTTAACTACAAACTCCCATATCTCGCGAACGGATTACCAACTCGAGAAATTCCAGTTGCATCTGAAAGCATAATCTCGCCCGATTGCAATGGTGTTTGTATCTTTGCCCTAGGTCATAGCAGTTATTGCTTTCGAGTATCAGACTTGCGAAAATTTTGATGGTTTCTCAACCATTCCTTAACTTCAAACTCCCATATCTCGCGAACGGATTGACGAACTCGTGAAATTCCTGTTGCATCTGAAGGTAGAAGCTCGCCCGATTACAACGGTATGTGTATTTTGGCCCTAGGCAATAGTAGTTATTGGTTTCGAGTATCAGACTTGCAAAAATTTTGATGATTTCTCAACCATTCCTTAACTTCAAACTCCCATACCTCGCGAACGGATTGTCGAACTCAAGAAATTCCTGCTGCGTCTGAAAGCAGAAACTCGCCCAATTACAACGGTATGTGTATTTTTGCCCTACGCCATAGCAGTTATTGGTTTCGAGTATCAAACATGCGAAACTTTTGATGGCTTCTCAACCATACCTTAACTTCAAACTCCCATATCTCGCGTACGGATTGACGAACTCGAGAAATTCCTGTTGCATCTGAAAGCAGAATCTCGATCGATTACAACGGTATGTGTATTTTTGCCCTAGGCAATAGTAGTTATTGGTTTCGAGTATCAGACATGCGAAAATTTTGATTGTTTCTCAACCATTCCCTAACTTCAAACTCCCATATCTCGCGAACGGATTGACGAACTCGAGAAATTCCTGTTGCATCTAAAAGCAGAATCTCGATCGATTACAACGGTATGTGTATTTTTGCCCTAGGCAATAGTAGTTATTGGTTTCGAGTATCAGACATGCGAAAATTTTGATTGTTTCTAAACCATTCCCTAACTTCAAACTCCCATATCTCGCGAACGGATTGACGAACTAGAGAAATTCCAGTTGCATCTGAAAGCAGAAACTCGTCCGATTACATTGGCATGTGTACTTTTCCCCTAGGCAATTCCAGTTATTGGTTTCGAGTATCAGACCAGCGAAAATTTTGATAGTTTCTCAACAATTCCTTAACTTCAAGCCCCCAAATCTCGCGAACGGATTGACGAACTCGAGAAATTCCTGCTGCATCTGAAAGTAGAAGCTCGCCCGATTACAACGGTATGTGTATTTTTGCCCTAGGCAATAGTAGTTATTGGTTTCGAATATCAGACTTCCGAAAATTTTGATGATTTCTCAACCATTCCTTAATTACAAACTCCCATATCTCGCGAACGGATTACCAAATCGAGAAATTCCAGTTGCATCTGAATGCATAATCATGCCCGATTACAATGGTATATGTATTTTTGCCCTAGGCCATAGCAGTTATGGGTTTCGAGTATCAGACCAGCGACAATTTTGATGGTTTCTCAACCATTCCTTAACTTCAAACTCCCATATCTCGCGAACGGATTGACGAACTCATGAAATTCCTGTTGCATCTGAAAGTAGAAACTCGCCCGATTACAATGGTGTGTGTATTTTTGCCCTGGGCAATTGTAGTTATTGGTTTCGAGTATCAGACTTGCGAAAATTCTGATGGTTTCTCAACCATTCCTTAACTTCAAACTCCCATATCTCGCGAACGGATTGACGAACTCGAGAAATTCCAGTTGCATCTGAAAGCAGAAAATCGCCCGATTACAATGGTATGTGTATCTTTGCCCTAGACCATAGTCGTTATTGGTTTCGAGTATCAGACTTGCGAAAATTTTGATGGCTTCTCAACCATTCCTTAACTTCAAACTCCCATATCTCGCGAACGGATTGACGAACTCGAGAAATTCCGGTTGCATCTGAAAGCAGATACCAGCCCGATTACAATGGTATGTGTATATCTGCCCTAGACCATAGTAGTTATTGGTTTCGAGTATCAGACATGCGAAAATTTTGATTGTTTCTCAACCATTCCGTAACTTCAAACTCCCATATCTCGCGAACGGATTGACGAACTAGAGAAATTCCAGTTGCATCTGAAAGCAGAAATTCGCCCGATTACAGTGGTATGTGTATTTTTGCCCTAGACTATAGTAGTTATTGGTTTCGAGTATCAGACCAGCGAAAATTTTGATTGTTTCTCAACCATTCCCTAACTTCAAACTCCCATATCTCGCGAACGGATTGACGAACTAGAGAAATTCCAGTTACATCTGAAAGCAGAAACTCGTCCGATTACATTGGCATGTGTACTTTTCCCCTAGGCCATTCCAGTTATTGGTTTCGAGTATCAGACCAGCGAAAATTTTGATAGTTTCTCAACAATTCCTTAACTTCAAGCCCCCAAATCTCGCGAACGGATTGACGAACTCGAGAAATTCCTGCTGCATCTGAAAGTAGAAGCTCGCCCGATTACAACGGTATGTGTATTTTTGCCCTAGGCAATAGTAGTTATTGGTTTCGAATATCAGACTTCCGAAAATTTTGATGATTTCTCAACCATTCCTTAACTACAAACTCCCATATCTCGCGAACGGATTACCAAGTCGAGAAATTCCAGTTGCATCTGAAAGCATAATCATGCCCGATTACAATGGTATTTGTATTTTTGCCCTAGGCCATAGCAGTTATTGGTTTCGAGTATCAGACCAGCGAAAATTTTGTATGTTTCTCAACCATTCCCTAACTTCAAACTCCCATATCTCGCGAACGGATTGACGAACTAGAGAAATTCCAGTTGCATCTGAAAGCAGAAACTCGTCCGATTACATTGGCATGTGTACTTTTCCCCTAGGCCATTCCAGTTATTGGTTTCGAGTATCAGACCAGCGAAAATTTTGATAGTTTCTCATCAATTCCTTAACTTCAAGCCCCCAAATCTCGCGAACGGATTGACGAACTCGAGAAATTCCTGCTGCATCTGAAAGTCGAAGCTCGCCCGATTACAACGGTATGTGTATTTTTGCCCTAGGCAATAGTAGTTATTGGTTTCGAATATCAGACTTCCGAAAATTTTGATGATTTCTCAACCATTCCTTAACTACAAACTCCCATATCTCGCGAACGGATTACCAAGTCGAGAAATTCCAGTTGCATCTGAATGCATAATCATGCCCGATTACAATGGTATATGTATTTTTGCCCTAGGCCATAGCAGTTATGGGTTTCGAGTATCAGACCAGCGAACATTTTGATAGTTTCTCAACCATTCCTTAACTTCAAACCCCCAAATTTCTCGAACGGATTGACGAACTCGAGAAATTTCTGCTGCATCTGAAAGTAGTAGCTCGCCCGATTACAACGGTATGTGTATTTTTGCCCTAGGCAATAGTAGTTATTGGTTTCGAGTATCAGACTTGCGAAAATTTTGATGAATTCTCAACCATTCCTTAACTACAAACTCCCATATCTCGCGAACGGATTACTAACTCGAGAAATTCCAGTCGCATCTGAAAGCATAATCTCGCCCGATTACAATGGTGTTTGTATCTTTGCCCTAGTTCATAGCAGTTATTGGTTTCGAGTATCAGACTTGCGAAAATTTTCGATGGTTTCTTAACCATTCCTTAACTTCAAACTCCCATATCTCGCGAACGGATTGACGAACTCGTGAAATTCCTGTTGCATCTGAAGGTAGAAGCTCGCCCGATTAAAACGGTATGTGTATTTCGGCCCTAGGCAATAGTAGTTATTGGTTTCGAGTATCAGACTTGCAAAAATTTTGATGATTTCTCAACCATTCCTTAACTTCAAACTCCCATATCTCGCGAACGGATTGACGAACTCGAGAAATTCCTGCTGCATCTGAAAGTAGAAACTCGCCCGATTACAACGGTATGTGTATTTTTGCCCTAGGCCATTCCTGTTATTCGTTTCTAGCATCCGAATTGCGAAAATTTTGATGGCTTCTCAACCATTCTTTAACTTGAAACTCCCATATCTCGCGAACGGATTGACGAACTCGAGAAATTCCAGTTGCATCTGAAAGCAGAAGCTCGCCCGATTACAGTGGTATGTGTACTTTTCCCCTTGGCCATTCCAGTTATTGGTTTCGAGTATCAGACCTGCGAAAATTTTGATGGTTTCTCAACCATTCCTTAACTTCAAACTCCCATATCTGGCGAACGGATTGACGAACTCGAGAAATTCCTGTTGCATCTGAAAGCAGAAACTCGCCCGATTACAATGGTGTGTGTATGTTTGCCCTAGACCATAGTCGTTTTTGGTTTCGAGTATCAGACTTGCGAAAATTTTGATGGCTTCTCAACCATTCCTTAACTTCAAACTCCCATATCTGGCGAACGGATTGACGAACTGGAGAAATTCCGGTTGCATCTGAAAGCAGAAACCAGCACGATTACAATGGTATGTGTATTTTTGCCCTAGACCATAGTAGTTATTGGTTTCGAGTATCAGACATGCGAAAATTTTGATGATTTCTCAACCAGTCCTTAACTTCAAACTCCCATATCTCGCGAACGGATTGACGAACTCGAGAAATTCCTGTTGCATCTGAAAGTAGAAACTCGCCCAATTACAACGGTATGTGTACTTTTGCCCTAGGCCATAGCAGTTATTGGTTTCGAGTATCAGACTTGCGAAAATTTTGATGGCTTCTCAACCATTCCTTAACTTCAAACTCCCATATCTCGCGAACGGATTGAGGAGGTCAAGAAATTCCTTTTGCATCTGAAAGCAGAAGCTCGATCGATTACAACCATATGTGTATTTTTGCCCTAGGCAATAGTAGTTATTGGTTTCCAGTATCAGACTTGCGGAAGTTTTGATGGTTTCTCAACCATTCCTTAACTTCAAACTCCCATATCTCGCGAACGGATTGACGAACTCGAGAAATTCCTGTTGCATCTGAAAGCAGAATCTCGATCGATTACAACGGTATGTGTACTTTTCCCCTAGGCCATTCCAGTTATTGGTTTCGAGTATCAGACCAGCGAAAATTTTGATAGTTTCTCAACCATTCCTTAACTTCAAGCCCCCAAATCTCGCGAACGGATTGACGAACTCGAGAAATTACTGCTGCATCTGAAAGTAGAATCTCGCCCGATTACAACGGTATGTGTATTTTTGCCCTAGGCAATAGTAGTTATTGGTTTCGAGTATCAGACTTGCGAAAATTTTGATTGTTTCTCAACCATTCCTTACATTCAAACTCCCATATCTCGCGAACGGATTGACGAACTCGCGAAATTTCTGTTGCATCTGAAAATAGAAACTCCCCCAATTACAACGGTATGTGTATTTTTGCCCTAGACCATTCCAGTTATTCGATTCTAGCATCAGAATTGCGAAAATTTTGATGGTTTCTCAACCATCTCTTAAATCCAAACTGCGATATTTCGCGAACGGATTGAAGAATCCCAGTAATTTCTGTTGCATCTGAAAGCAGAAACTCGCCCGATTACAACAGTATGTGTTATTTTGTCCTAGGCCATAGTAGTTATTGGTTTCGAGTATCAGACTTGCGAAAATTTTGATGGTTTCTCAACCATCTCTTAAATCCAAACACCGATATTTCGCGAACGGATTGACGAACACGAGAAATTCCTGTTGCATCTGAAAGCAGATACTCGCCCGATTACAACGGTATATGTTCTGTTGCCCTAGGCCATAGTAGTTATTGGTTTCGAGTATCAGACTTGCGAAAATTTTGATGGTTTCTCAACCATCTCTTAAATCCAAACACCGATATTTCGCGAACGGATTGACGAACACGAGAAATTCCTGTTGCATATGAAAGCAGAAACTCGCCCGATTACAACGGTATTTGTATTTTTGCCCGAGGCCATAGTAGTTATTGGTTTCGAGTATCAGACTTGCGAAAATTTTGATGGTTTCTCAACCATTCCTTAACTTCAAACTCCCATATCTCGCGAACGGATTGACGAACTCGAGAAATTTCTGTTGCATCTGAAAGCAGAAACTCGCCCGATTACAACGGTATGTGTATTTTTGCCCTAGGCCATTCCAGTTAATCGTTTCTAGCATCAGAATTGCGAAAATTTTGATGGTGTCTCAACCATCTCTTAAATCCAAACTCTAATATTTCGCTAACGGATTGACGAATCCGAGAAATTTCTGTTGCAACTGATAGCAGAAACTCGCCCGATTACAACGGTATGTCCATTTTTGCCCTAGGCCATAGTAGTTATTGGTTTCGAGGATCAGACGTGCGAAAATTTTGATGGTTTCTCAACCATTCCTTAACTTCAAACTCCCATATCTCGCGAACGGATTGACGAATCCGAGAAATTTCTGTTGCAACTGATAGCAGAAACCCGCCCGATTACAACGGTATGTGCATCTTTGCCCTAGGCATTAGTAGTTATTGGTTTCGAGTATCATAATTACTAAAATTATGATACTTTCTCAGCCATTCCTTAACTTCAAACTCCCATATCTCGCGAACGGAATGTCGAACTCGAGAAATTACTGTTGCACCTGAAAGTAGAAACTCGCCTGATTACAAAGGTGTGTGTATTTTTGCCCTAGGCCTTTCCAGTTATTCGTTTCTAGCATCAGAATTGCGAAAATTTTGATGTTTTCTCAACCATCTCTTAAATCCAAACTCCGATATTTCGCGAACGTATTGAAGAATCCGAGTAATTTCTGTTGCATCTGAACGCAGAAACTCGCCCGTTTACAAAGGTATATGTTCTTTTGCCCTAGGCCATAGTAGTTATTGGTTTCGAGGATCAGACTTGCGAAAATTTTGATGGTTTCTCAACCATTCCTTAACTTCAAAATTCCATATCTCGCGAACGGATTGACGAATCCGAGATATTCCTGTTGCATCTGAAGGTAGAAGATCGCCCGATAACAACGGTATGTGTATCTTTGCCCTAGGCAGTAGTAGTTATTTGTTTCGAGTATCAGACATGCAAAAATTTTGATGGTTTCCCAACCATTCCTTAAGTTCAAACTCCCATTACTCGCGATCGGATTGACAAACGCGAGAAATTCCTGTTGCATCTGAAAGTAGAAACTCGCCCGATTACAACGGTATGTGTATTTTTGCCCTACGCATTAGTAGTTACTGGTTTCGAGTATCAGACTTACTAAAATTTTGATGGTTTCTCAACCATTCCTTAACATCAAACTCCCATATCTAGAGAACGGATTGACGAACTCGAGAAATTCCTGTTGCATCTGAAAATTGAAACCCGCCCGATTACAAGGGTATGTGTATCTTTGCCCTAGGCAATAGTAGTTATTGGTTTCGAGTATCAGACTTGCGAAAATTTTGATGGTTTCTCAACCATTCCTTAACTTCAAACTCCCATATCTCGCGAACGGATTGACGAACTCGCGAAATTCCTGTTGTATCTGAAAGCAGATACTCGCCCGATTACAACGGTATATGTTCTTTTGCCCTAGGCCATAGTAGTTATTGGTTTCGAGTACCAGACTTGCGAAAATTTTGATGGTTCCACAACCATCTCTTAAATCCAAACACCGATATTTCGCGAACGGATTGACGAACACGAGAAATTCCTGTTGCATCTGAAAGCAGAAACTCGCCCGATTACAACGATATTTGTATTTTTGCCCTAGGCCATAGTAGTTATTGGTTTCGGGTATCAGACTTGCGAAAATTTTGATGGTTTCTCAACCATTCCTTAACTTCAAATTCCCATATCTCGCGAACGGATTGACGAACTCGAGAAATTCCTGTTGCATCTGAAAGCAGAAACTCGCCTGATTACAAAGGTATGTGTATTTTTGCCCTAGGCCATACCAGTTATTCGTTTCTAGCATCAGAATTGCGAAAATTTTGATGGTGTCTCAACCATCTCTTAAATCCAAACTCCGATATTGCGCTAACGGATTGACGAATCCGAAAAATTTCTGTTGCAACTGAAAGCAGAAACTCGCCCGATTACAACGGTATGTCCATTTTTGCCCTAGGCCATAGTAATTATTGGTTTCGAGGATCAGACGTGCGAAAATTTTGATGGTTTCTCAACCATTCCTTAACTTCAAACTCCCATTACTCGCGATCGGATTGACGAAATCGAGAAATTCCTGTTGCATCTGAAAATTGAAACCCGCCGGATTACAACGGTATGTGCATCTTTGCCCTAGGCATTAGTAGTTATTGGTTTCGAGTATCATAATTACTAAAATTTTGATACTTTCTCAGCCATTCCTTAACTTCAAACTCCCATATCTCGCGAACGGAATGTCGAACTCGAGAAATTACTGTTGCACCTGAAAGTAGAAACTCGCCTGATTACAAAGGTGTGTGTATTTTTGCCCTAGGCCATTCCAGTTATTCGTTTCTAGCATCAGAATTGCGAAAATTTTGATGGTTTCTCAACCATCTCTTAAATCCAAACTTCCATATTTCGCGAACGGATTGAAGAATCCGAGTAATTTCTGTTGCATCTGAACGCAGAAACTCGCCCGATTACAACGGTATTTGTATTTTTGCCCTAGGCCATAGTAGTTATTGGTTTCGAGTATCAGACTTGCGAAAATTTTGATGGTTTCTCAACCATTCCTTAACTTCAAACTCCCATATCTCGCGAACGGATTGACGAACTCGAGAAATTCCTGTTGCATCTGAAAGCAGAAACTCGCCCGATTACAACGGTATGTGTATTTTTGCCCTAGGCCATTCCAGTTATTCGTTTCTAGCATCAGAATTGCGAAAATTTTGATGTTTTCTCAACCATCTCTTAAATCCAAACTCCGATATTTCGCGAACGTATTGAAGAATCCGAGTAATTTCTGTTGCATCTGAACGCAGAAACTCGCCCGTTTACAACTGTATATGTTCTTTTGCCCTAGGCCATAGTAGTTATTGGTTTCGAGGATCAGACTTGCGAAAATTTTGATGGTTTATCAACCATTCCTTAACTTCAAAATTCCATATCTCGCGAACGGATTGACGAATCCGAAAAATTCCTGTTGCATCTGAAGGTAGAAGATCGCCCGATAACAACGGTATGTGTATTTTTGCCCTAGGCCATTCCAGTTACTCGTTTCTAGCATCAGAATTGCGAAAATTTTGATGGTTTCTCAACCATCTTTTAAATCCAAACTCCGATATTTCGCTAACGGATTGACGAATCCGAGAAATTTCTGTTGCAACTGAAAGCAGAAATTCGCCCGATTACAACGGGATGTGTATTTTTGCCCTAGGCCATAGTAGTTATTGGTTTCGAGGATCAGACTTGCGAAAATTTTGATGGTTTCGCAACTATGCCTTACCTTCAAACTCCCATATCTCGCGAACGGATTAACGAACTCGAGAAATTCTTGTTGCATCTCAAGGTAGCAGATCCCCCGATTACAACGGTATGTGTATTTTTGCCGTAGGCCATAGCAGTTATTGGTTTCGAGGATCAGACTTGCGAAAATTTTGATGGTTTCTCAACCATTCCTTAACTTCAAACCCCATATCTCGCGAACGGATTGACGAACTCGAGAAGCTCCAGTTGCATCTGAAAGCATAATCTTGCCCGATTACAATGGTATGTGTATTTTTCCCTAGGCCGTAGCAGTCATTGGTTTCGAGTATCACAGTTGCGAAAATTTTGATGATTTCTCAACCATTCCTTAACTTCAAACCCCCATATCTCGCGAACGGATTAACGAACTCGAGAAATTCCTGTTGCATCTGAAGGTAGCAGATCGCCCGATTACAACGGTATGTGTATTTTTGCCCTAGGCCATTCCAGTTATTCGTTTCTAGCATCTGAATTGCGAAAATTTTGATGGTTTCTCAACCATCTTTTAAATCCAAACTCCGATATTTTGCTAACGGATTGACGAATCCGAGAAATTTCTGTTGCAACTGAAAGCAGAAATTCGCCCGATTCCAACGGTATGTGTATTTTTGCCCTAGGCCATAGTAGTTATTGGTTTCGAGGATCAGACTTGCGAAAATTTTGATGGTTTCGCAACTATGCCTTACCTTCAAACTCCCATATCTCGCGAACGGATTGACGAACTAGAGAAATTCCAGTTGCATCTGAAAGCAGAAACTCTCCCGATTACAGTGGTATGTGTACTTTTCCCCTAGGCCATTCCAGTTATTGGTTTCGAGTATCAGACCAGCGAAAATTTTGATGGTTTCTCAACCATTCCTTAACTTCAAACTCCCATATCTCGCGAACGGATTGACGAACTCGAGAAATTCCTGTTGCATCTGAAAGTAGAAACTCGCCCGATTACAACGGTATGTGTATTTTTGCCCTAACCGTTAGTAGTTTTTGGTTTCGAGTATCAGACTTACTAAAATTTTTATGGTTTCTCAACCATTCCTTAACATCAAACACCCATAACTAGAGAACGGATTGACGAATTGGAGAAATTCCTGTTGCATCTGAAAATTGAAACCCGCCCGATTACAACGGTATGTGTATCTTTGCCCTAGGCAATAGTAGTTACTGGTTTCGAGTATCAGACTTGCGAAAATTTTGATGGTTTCTCAACCATTCCTTACATTCAAACTCCCATATCTCGCGAACGGATTGACGAACTCGCGAAATTTCTGTTGCATCTGAAAGTAGAAGCTCCCCCGATTACAACGGTATGTGTATTTTTGCCCTAGGCCATTCCAGTTATTCGTTTCTAGTATCAGAATTGCGAAAATTTTGATGGTTTCTCAACCATTCCTTAACTTCAAACTCCCATATCTCGCGAACGGATTGACGAACTCGAGAAATTCCTGTTGCATCTGAAAGCAGAAACTCGCCCGATTACAACGGTATGTGTATTTTTGCCCTAGGCCATTCCAGTTATTCGTTTCTAGCATCAGAATTGCGAAAATTTTGATGTTTTCTCAACCACCTCTTAAATCCAAACTCCGATATTTCGCGAACGTATTGAAGAATCCGAGTAATTTCTGTTGCATCTGAACGCAGAAACTCGCCCGTTTACAAAGGTATATGTTCTTTTGCCCTAGGCCATAGTAGTTATTGGTTTCGAGGATCAGACTTGCGAAAATTTTGATGGTTTCTCAACCATTCCTTAACTTCAAACTCCCATATCTCGCGAACGGATTGACGAACTCGCGAAATTCCTGTTGTATCTGAAAGCAGATACTCGCCCGATTACAACGGTATATGTTGTTTTGCCCTAGGCCATAGTAGTTATTGGTTTCGAGTACCAGACTTGCGAAAATTTTGATGGTTCCACAACCATCTCTTAAATCCAAACACCGATATTTCGCGAACGGATTGACGAACACGCGAAATTCCTGTTGCATCTGAAAGCAGAAACTCGCCCGATTACAACGATATTTGTATTTTTGCCCTAGGCCATAGTAGTTATTGGTTTCGGGTATCAGACTTGCGAAAATTTTGATGGTTTCTCAACCATTCCTTAACTTCAAATTCCCATATCTCGCGAACGGATTGACGAACTCGAGAAATTCCTGTTGCATCTGAAAGCAGAAACTCGCCCGATTACAACGGTATATGTTCTTTTGCCCTAGGCCATAGTAGTTATTGGTTTCGAGTACCAGACTTGCGAAAATTTTGATGGTTCCACAACCATCTCTTAAATCCAAACACCGATATTTCGCGAACGGATTGACGAACACGAGAAATTCCTGTTGCATCTGAAAGCAGAAACTCGCCCGATTACAACGATATTTGTATTTTTGCCCTAGGCCATAGTAGTTATTGGTTTCGGGTATCAGACTTGCGAAAATTTTGATGGTTTCTCAACCATTCCTTAACTTCAAATTCCCATATCTCGCGAACGGATTGACGAACTCGAGAAATTGCTGTTGCATCTGAAGGTAGAAGATCGCCCGATAACAACGGTATGTGTATCTTTGCCCTAGGCAGTAGTAGTTATTTGTTTCGAGTATCAGACTTGCAAAAATTTTGATGGTTTCCCAACCATTCCTTAAGTTCAAACTCCCATTACTCGCGATCGGATTGACAAACGCGAGAAATTCCTGTTGCATCTGAAAGTAGAAACTCGCCCGATTACAACGGTATGTGTATTTTTGCCCTACGCATTAGTAGTTACTGGTTTCGAGTATCAGACTTACTAAAATTTTGATGGTTTCTCAACCATTCCTTAACATCAAACTCCCATATCTAGAGAACGGATTGACGAACTCGAGAAATTCCTGTTGCATCTGAAAATTGAAACCCGCCCGAATACAAGGGTATGTGTATCTTTGCCCTAGGCAATAGTAGTTATTGGTTTCGAGTATCAGACTTGCGAAAATTTTGATGGTTTCTCAACCATTCCTTAACTTCAAACTCCCATATCTCGCGAACGGATTGACGAACTCGCGAAATTCCTGTTGTATCTGAAAGCAGATACTCGCCCGATTACAACGGTATATGTTCTTTTGCCCTAGGCCATAGTAGTTATTGGTTTCGAGGATCAGACGTGCGAAAATTTTGATGGTTTCTCAACCATTCCTTAACTTCAAACTCCCATTACTCGCGATCGGATTGACGAAATCGAGAAATTCCTGTTGCATCTGAAAATTGAAACCCGCCGGATTACAACGGTATGTGCATCTTTGCCCTAGGCATTAGTAGTTATTGGTTTCGAGTATCATAATTACTAAAATTTTGATACTTTCTCAGCCATTCCTTAACTTCATACTCCCATATCTCGCGAACGGATTGACGAACTCGAGAAATTCCTGTTGCATCTGAAAGCAGAAACTCGCCCGATTACAACGGTATGTGTATTTTTGCCCTAGGCCATTCCAGTTATTCGTTTCTAGCATCAGAATTGCGAAAATTTTGATGTTTTCTCAACCACCTCTTAAATCCAAACTCCGATATTTCGCTAACGGATTGACGAATCCGAGAAATTTCTGTTGCAACTGAAAGCAGAAACTCGCCCGATTACAACGGTATGTGCATTTTTGCCCTAGGCCATAGTAGTTATTGGTTTCGAGGATCAGACTTGCGAAAATTTTGATGGTTTCTCAACCATTCCTTAACTTCAAAATTCCATATCTCTCGAACGGATTGACGAATCCGAGAAATTCCTGTTGCATCTGAAGGTAGAAGATCGCCCGATAACAACGGTATGTGCATTTTTGCCCTAGGCCATAGTAGTTATTGGTTTCGAGGATCAGACTTGCAAAAATTTTGATGGTTTCCCAACCATTCCTTAAGTTCAAACTCCCATTACTCGCGATCGGATTGACGAACGCGAGAAATTCCTGTTGCATCTGAAAGCAGAAACTCGCCCGATTACAACGGTATGTGTATTTTTCCCTAGGCCATTCCAGTTATTCGTTTCTAGCATCAGAATTGCGAAAATTTTGACGGTTTCTCAACCATCTCTTCAATTCAAACTCCAATATTTCGCGAACGGATTGACGAATCCGAGAAATTTCTGTTGCATCTGAAAGCAGAAACTCGCCCGATTACAACGGTATGTGTTTTTTTTTGCCTAGGCCATAGTAGTTATCGGTTTCGAGTATCAGACTTGCGAAAATATTTCTGGTTTCTCAACCATTCCTTAAATTCAAACTCCCATATCTCGCGAACGGATTGACGAACTCGAGCAATTGCTGTTGCATCTGAAAGCAGAAACACGCCCGATTACAACGGTATGTGTATTTTTTCCTAGGCCATTCCAGTTATTCGTTTCTAGCATCAGAATTGCGAAAATTTTGACGGTTTCTCATCCATTCCTTAAATCCAAACTCCGATATTTCGCGAACGGATTGACGAACTCGAGAAATTCCTGTTGCATCTGAAAGCAGAAACTCGCCCGATTACAACGGTATGTGTATTTTTGCCCTAGGCCATTCCAGTTATTCGTTTCTAGCATCAGAATTGCGAAAATTTTGATGGTATCTCAACCATTCCTTAACTTCAAACTCCCATATCTCGCGAACGGATTGACGAACTAGAGAAATTCCTGCAGCATCTGAAAGCAGAAACTCGCCCGATTACAGTTGTATGTGTACTTTTCCCCTAGGCCATTCCAGTTATTGGTTTCGAGTAACAGACCAGCGAAAATTTTGATAGTTTCTCAACCATTCCTGGACTTCAAACTCCCATATCTCGCGAACGGATTGACGAACTATGGAAATTCCAGTTGCATCTGAAAGCAGAAACTCGCCCGATTACAGTGGTATGTGTTCTTTTCCCCTAGGCCATTCCAGTTATTGGTTTCGAGTATCAGACCAGCGAAAATTTTGATAGTTTCTCAAACATTCCTTAACTTCAAACCCCCAAACCTCGCGAACGGATTGACGAACTCGAGAAATTCCTGCTGCATCTGAAAGCCTAATCTCGCCCGATTACAATGGTATGTGTATTTTTGCCCTAGGCCATTCCAGTTATTGGTTTCGAGAATCAGACCAGAGACAATTTTGATGGTTTCTCAACCATTCCTTAACTTCAAACTCCGATATCTCGCGAACGGATTGACGAACTCGAGGAATTCCAGTTGCATCTACAAGCATAATCTCGCCCGATTACAATGGTATGTGTATTTTTGCCCTAGGCCATAGCAGTTATTGGTTTCGAGTATCAGATCAGCGAAAATTTTGATAGTTTCTCAACCATTCCATAACTTCAAACTCCCATATCTCGCGAATGGATTGACGAACTCGAGAAGTTCGTCTTGCGTCTGAGAGTAGAAAGTCGCCCGATTACAACGGTTTGTGTATTTTTCCCTTGTGCCTTTCCAGTTATTCGTTTCTAGCATCAGAATTGCGAATATTTTGATTGTTTCTCAACCATTCCTTAAATTCAAACTCCCATATCTCGCGAATGGATTGACGAACTCGAGAAGTACCACTGGCGTCTGAAAGCAGAAACTCGTCCGGTTACAATGGTATGTGTATTTTTGCCCTAGGCCATTCCAGTTATTGGTTTCGTGTATCAGATCAGCGAAAATTTTGATAGTTTCTCAACCATTCCTTAACTTCAAACTCCCATATCTCGCGAATGGATTGACGAACTCGAGAAGTTCGTCTTGCGTCTGAGAGTAGAAAGTCGCCCGATTACAACGGTTTGTGTATTTTTCCCTTGTGCCATTCCAGTTATTCGTTTCTAGCATCAGAATTGCGAAAATTTCGATTGTTTCTCAACCATTCCTTAAATTCAAACTCCCATATCTCGCGAACGGATTGACGAACTCGAGAAGTACCACTGGCGTCTGAAAGCAGAAACTCGCCCGATAACAACGGTATGTGTATTTTTGCCCTAGGCCATAGTAGTTATTGGTTTCGAGTATCAGACTTGCGAACATTTTGATGGTTTCTCAACCATCTCTTAAATCCAAACTCCGATATTTCGCGAACGGATTGACGAACTCGAGAAATTCCTGCTGCATCTGAAAGTAGAAGCTCGCCCGATTACAACGGTATGTGTATTTTTGCCCTAGGCAATAGTAGTTATTGGTTTCGATTATCAGATTTGCGAAAATTTTGATGATTTCTCAACCATTCCTTAAATACAAACTCCCATATCTCGCGAACGGATTACCAACTCGAGAAATTCCAGTTGCATCTGAAAGCCTAATCTCGCCCGATTACAATGGTATGTGTATTTTTGCCCTAGGCCATTCCAGTTATTGGTTTCGAGAATCAGACCAGAGACAATTTTGATGGTTTCTCAACCATTCCTTAACTTCAAACTCCGATATCTCGCGAACGGATTGACGAACTCGAGGAATTCCAGTTGCATCTACAAGCATAATCTCGCCCGATTACAATGGTATGTGTATTTTTGCCCTAGGCCATAGCAGTTATTGGTTTCGAGTATCAGACTTGCGAAAATTTTGATGGTTTCTCAACCATTCCTTAACTTCAAACTCCCATATCTCGCGAACGGGTTGACGAACTCGAGAAATTCCTGTTGCATCTGAAAGTAGAAACTCGCCCGATTACAACGGTATGTGTATTTTTGCCCTAGGCATTAGTAGTTATTGGTTTCGAGTATCAGACTTACCAAAATTTTGGTAGTTTCTCAACCATTCCTTAACTTCAAACTCCCATATCTCGCGAACGGATTACCAACTCGAGAAATTCCAGTCGCATCTGAAAGCCTAATCTCGCCCGATTACAATGGTATTTGTATTTTTGCCCTGGGCCATAGCAGTTATTGGTTACGAGTATCAGACTTGGGAAAATTTTGATGGTTTCTCAAACATTCCTTAATTTCAAACTCCCATATCTCGCGAACGGATTGAGGAACACGCGAAATTCCTGTTGCATCTGAAAGCAGAAACTCGCCCGGTTACAATGGTATGTGTATTTTTGCCCTAGGCATTAGTAGTTATTGGTTTCGTGTTTCAGACTTACTAAAATTTTGATAGTTTCTCAACCATTCCTTAACTTCAAACTCCCATATCTCGCGAACGGATTGACGAACTAGAGAAATTCCAGTAACATCTACAAGCATAATCTCGCCCGATTACAATGGTATGTGTATTTTTGCCCTAGGCCATAGCAGTTATTGGTTTCGAGTATCATACTTGCGAAAATTTTGATGGTTTCTCAACCATTCCTTAACTTCAAACTCCCATATCTCGCGAACGGGTTGACGAACTCGAGAAATTCCTGTTGCATCTGAAAGTAGAAACTCGCCCGATTACAACGGTATGTGTATTTTTGTCCTAGGCATTAGTAGTTATTGGTTTCGAGTGTCAGAATTACCAAAATTTTGATAGTTTCTCAACCATTCCTTAACTTCAAACTCCCATATCTCGCGAACGGATTACCAACTCGAGAAATTCCAGTCGCATCTGAAAGCCTAATCTCGCCCGATTACAATGGTATTTGTATTTTTGCCCTGGGCCATAGCAGTTATTGGTTACGAGTATCAGACTTGGGAAAATTTTGATGGTTTCTCAAACATTCCTTAATTTCAAACTCCCATATCTCGCGAACGGATTGAGGAACACGCGAAATTCCTGTTGCATCTGAAAGCAGAAACTCGCCCGGTTACAATGGTATGTGTATTTTTGCCATAGGCCATTCCAGTTATTGGTTTCGTGTATCAGATCAGCGAAAATTTTGATAGTTTCTCAACCATTCCATAACTTCAAACTCCCATATCTCGCGAATGGATTGACGAACTCGAGAAGTTCGTCTTGCGTCTGAGAGTAGAAAGTCGCCCGATTACAACGGTTTGTGTATTTTTCCCTTGTGCCTTTCCAGTTATTCGTTTCTAGCATCAGAATTGCGAAAATTTTGATTGTTTCTCAACCATTCCTTAAATTCAAACTCCCATATCTCGCGAATGGATTGACGAACTCGAGAAGTACCACTGGCGTCTGAAAGCAGAAACTCGCCCGGTTACAATGGTATGTGTATATTTGCCCTAGGCCATTCCAGTTATTGGTTTCGTGTATCAGATCAGCGAAAATTTTGATAGTTTCTCAACCATTCCTTAACTTCAAACTCCCATATCTCGCGAATGGATTGACGAACTCGAGAAGTTCGTCTTGCGTCTGAGAGTAGAAAGTCGCCCGATTACAACGGTTTGTGTATTTTTCCCTTGTGCCATTCCAGTTATTCGTTTCTAGCATCAGAATTGCGAAAATTTCGATTGTTTCTCAACCATTCCCTAAATTCAAACTCCCATATCTCGCGAATGGATTGACGAACTCCAGAAGTACCACTGGCGTCTGAAAGCAGAAACTCGCCCGATTACAACGGTATGTGTATTTTTGCCCTAGGCCATAGTAGTTATTGGTTTCGAGTATCAGACTTGCGAACATTTTGATGGTTTCTCAACCATCTCTTAAATCCAAACTCCGATATTTCGCGAACGGATTGACGAACTCGAGAAATTCCTGTTGCATCTGAAAGCAGAAACTCGCCCGATTACAGTGGTATGTGTACTTTTCCCCTAGGCCATTCCAGTTATTGGTTTCGAGTATCAGACCAGCGAAAATTTTGATAGTTTCTCAACCATTCCTGGACTTCAAACACCCATATCTCGCGAACGGATTGACGAACTATGGAAATTCCAGTTGCATCTGAAAGCAGAAACTCGCCCGATTACAGTGGTATGTGTACTTTTCCCCTAGGCCATTCCAGTTATTGGTTTCGAGTATCAGACCAGCGAAAATTTTGATAGTTTCTCAAACATTCCTTAACTTCAAACTCCCATATCTCGCGAACGGGTTGACGAACTCGAGAAATTCCTGTTGCATCTGAAAGTAGAAACTAGCCCGATTACAACGGTATGTGTATTTTTCCCTAGGCCATTCCAGTTATTCGTTTCTGGCATCAGAATTGCGAAAATTTTGATGGTTTCCCAACCATTTCTTAAGTTCAAAATCCCATTACTCGCGATCGGATTGACGAACGCGAGAAATTCCTGTTGCATCTGAAAGTAGAAACTCGCCCGATTACAACGGTATGTGTATTTTTGCCCTACGCATTAGTAGTTATTGGTTTCGAGTATCAGACTTGCGAAAATTTTGACGGTTTCTCAACCATTCCTTACATTCAAACTCCCATATCTCGCGAACGGATTGACGAACTCGCGAAATTTCTGTTGCATCTGAAAGTAGAAGGTCCCCCGATTACAAAGGTATGTGTATTTTTGCCCTAGGCCATTCCAGTTATTCGTTTCTAGCATCAGAATTGCGAAAATTTTGATGGTTTCTCAACCATTCCTTAAATTCAAACTCCCATATCTCGCGAATGGATTGACGAACTCGAGAAGTACCTCTTGCGTCTGAAAGCAGAAACACGCCCGGTTAACACGGTATGTGTATTTTTGCTCTAGGCCATTGTAGTTATTGGTTTCGAGAATCAGACTTGCGAAAATTTTGATGGTTTCTTAACCATTCCTTAACTTCAAACTCCCATATCTCGCGAACGGATTGACGAACTCGAGAAATTCCTGCTGCATCTGAAAGCAGAAACTCGCCCGATTACAGTGGTATGTGTACTTTTCCCCTTGACCATTCCAGTTATTGGTTTCGAGAAACAGACCTGCGAAAATTTTGATGGTTTCTTAACCATTCCTTAACTTCAAACTCCCATATCTCGCGAACGGATTGACGAACTCGAGAAATTCCTGCTGCATCTGAAAGCAGAAACTCGCCCAATTACAAAAGTATGTGTATTTTTGCCCTAGGCCATAGCAGTTATTGGTTTCGACTATCAGACTTGCGAAAATTTTGATGGCTTCTCAACCATTCCTTAACTTCAAACTCCCATATCTCGCGAACGGATTGACGAACTCGAGAAATTCCTGTTGCATCTGAAAGTAGAAACTCGCCCGATTACAACGGTATGTGTATTTTTTCCCTAGGCATTAGTAGTTATTGGTTTCGATTACCAGACTTACTAAAATTTTGGTGGATTCTCAACCATTCCTTACCTTCAAACTCCCATATCTCGCGAACGGATTGACGAACTCGAGAAATTCCTGTTGCATCTGAAAGCAGAAACTCGCCCGATTACAACGGTATGAGTATTTTTGCCCTAGGCCATACCAGTTATTCGTTTCTAGCATCAGAATTGCGAAAATTTTGATGGTGTCTCAACCATCTCTTAAATCCAAACTCCGATATTGCGCTAACGGATTGACGAATCCGAAAAATTACTGTTGCAACTGAAAGCAGAAACTCGCCCGATTACAACGGTATGTCCATTTTTGCCCTAGGCCATAGTAGTTATTGGTTTCGAGGATCAGACGTGCGAAAATTTTGATGGTTTCTCAACCATTCCTTAACTTCAAACTCCCATTACTCGCGATCGGATTGACGAACTCGAGAAATTCCTGTTGCATCTGAAAATTGAAACCCGCCCGATTACAACGGTATGTGCATCTTTGCCCTAGGCATTAGTAGTTATTGGTTTCGAGTATCATAATTACTAAAATTTTGATACTTTCTCAGCCATTCCTTAACTTCAAACTCCCATATCTCGCGAACGGATTGACGAACTCGAGAAATTCCTGTTGCATCTGAAAGCAGAAACTCGCCCGATTACAACGGTATGTGTATTTTTGCCCTAGGCCATTCCAGTTATTCGTTTCTAGCATCAGAATTGCGAAAATTTTGATGTTTTCTCAACCATCTCTTAAATCCAAACTCCGATATTTCGCGAACGTATTGAAGAGTCCGAGTAATTTCTGTTGCATCTGAACGCAGAAACTCGCCCGTTTACAACGGTATATGTTCTTTTGCCCTAGGCCATAGTAGTTATTGGTTTCGAGGATCAGACTTGCGAAAATTTTGATGGTTTATCAACCATTCCTTAACTTCAAAATTCCATATCTCGCGAACGGATTGACGAATCCGGAAAATTCCTGTTGCATCTGAAGGTAGAAGATCGCCCGATAACAACGGTATGTGTATTTTTGCCCTAGGCCATTCCAGTTACTCGTTTCTAGCATCAGAATTTCGAAAATTTTGATGGTTTCTCAACCATCTTTTAAATCCTAACTCCGATATTTCGCTAACGGATTGACGAATCCGAGAAATTTCTGTTGCAACTGAAAGCAGAAATTCGCCCGATTACAACGGTATGTGTATTTTTGCCCTAGGCCATAGTAGTTATTGGTTTCGAGGATCAGACTTGCGAAAATTTTGATGGTTTCGCAACTATGCCTTACCTTCAAACTCCCATATCTCGCGAACGGATTAACGAACTCGAGAAATTCTTGTTGCATCTGAAGGTAGCAGATCGCCCGATTACAACGGTATGTGTATTTTTGCCGTAGGCCATAGCAGTTATTGGTTTCGAGTATCAGAGTTGCGAAAATTTTGATGATTTCTCAACCATTCCTTAACTTCAAACCCCCATATCTCGCGAACGGATTAACGAACTCGAGAAATTCCTGTTGCATCTGAAGGTAGCAGATCGCCCGATTACAACGGTATGTGTATTTTTGCCATAGGCCATTCCAGTTATTCGTTTCTAGCATCAGAATTGCGAAAATTTTGATGGTTTCTCAACCATCTTTTAAATCCAAACTCCGATATTTCGCTAACGGATTGACGAATCCGAGAAATTTCTGTTGCAACTGAAAGCAGAAATTCGCCCGATTACAACGGTATGTGTATTTTTGCCCTAGGCCATAGTAGTTATTGGTTTCGAGGATCAGACTTGCGAAAATTTTGATGGTTTCGCAACTATGCCTTACCTTCAAACTCCCATATCTCGCGAACGGATTGACGAACTAGAGAAATTCCAGTTGCATCTGAAAGCAGAAACTCTCCCGATTACAGTGGTATGTGTACTTTTCCCCTAGGCCATTCCAGTTATTGGTTTCGAGTATCAGACCAGCGAAAATTTTGATGGTTTCTCAACCATTCCTTAACTTCAAACTCCCATATCTCGCGAACGGATTGACGAACTCGAGAAATTCCTGTTGCATCTGAAAGCAGAAACTCGCCCGATTACAACGGTATGTGTATTTTTGCCCTAGGCCATTCCAGTTATTCTTTTCTAGCATCTGAATTGCGAAAATTTTGATGGTTTCTCACCCATTCCTTAAGTTCAAACTCCCATTACTCGCGATCGGATTGACGAACTCGAGAAATTCCTGTTGCATCTGATAATTGAAGCCCGCCAGATTACAACGGTATGTGCATCTTTGCCCTAGGCAATAGTAGTTATTGGTTTCGAATATCAGAATTACTAAAATTTTGATAGTTTCTCAGCCATTCCTTAACTTCAAACTCCCATATCTCGCGAACGGAATGTCGAACTCGAGAAATTCCTGTTGCATCTGAAAGTAGAAACTCGCCTGATTACAAAGGTGTGTGTACTTTTCCCCTAGGCCATTTCAGTTATTCGTTCCTAGCATCAGAATTGCGAAAATTTTGATGGTTTCTCAACCATCTCTTAACTCCGAACTCCGATATTTCGCGAACGGATTGACGAATCCGAGAAATTTCTGTTGTATCTGAAAGCAGATACTCGCCCGATTACAACGATATATGTTCTTTTGCCCTAGGCCATAGTAGTTATTGGTTTCGAGTATCAGACTTGCGAAAATTTTGATGGTTCCTCAACCATCACTTAAATCCAAACACCGATATTTCGCGAACGGATTGACGAACACGAGAAATTCCTGTTGCATCTGAAAGCAGAAACTCGCCCGATTACAACGGTATTTGTATTTTTGCCCTAGGCCATAGTAGTTATTGGTTTCGAGTATCAGACTTGCGAAAATTTTGATGGTTTCTCAACCATTCCTTAACTTCAAACTCCCATATCTCGCGAACGGATTGACGAACTCGAGAAATTCCTGTTGCATCTGAAAGCAGAAACTCGCCCGATTACAACGGTATGTGTATTTTTGCCCTAGGCCATTCCAGTTATTCCTTTCTAGCAACAGAATTGCGAAAATTTTGATGTTTTCTCAACCACCTCTTAAATCCAAACTCCGATATTTCGCTAACGGATTGACGAATCCGAGAAATTTCTGTTGCAACTGAAAGCAGAAACTCGCCCGATTACAACGGTATGTGCATTTTTGCCCTAGGCCATAGTAGTTATTGGTTTCGAGGATCAGACTTGCGAAAATTTTGATGGTTTCTCAACCATTCCTTAACTTCAAAATTCCATATCTCTCGAACGGATTGACGAATCCCAGAAATTCCTGTTGCATCTGAAGGTAGAAGATCGCCCGATAACAACGGTATGTGCATTTTTGCCCTAGGCCATAGTAGTTATTGGATTCGAGGATCAGACTTGCAAAAATTTTGATGGTTTCCCAACCATTCCTTAAGTTCAAACTCCCATTACTCGCGATCGGATTGACGAACGCGAGAAATTCCTGTTGCATCTGAAAGCAGAAACTCGCCCGATTACAACGGTATGTGTATTTTTCCCTAGGCCATTCCAGTTATTCGTTTCTAGCATCAGAATTGCGAAAATTTTGACGGTTTCTCAACCATCTCTTCAATTCAAACTCCGATATTTCGCGAACGGATTGACGAATCCGAGAAATTTCTGTTGCATCTGAAAGCAGAAACTCGCCCGATTACAACGGTATGTGTTTTTTTTTGCCTAGGCCATAGTAGTTATTGGTTTCGAGTATCAGACTTGCGAAAATATTTCTGGTTTCTCAACCATTCCTTAAATTCAAACTCCCATATCTCGCGAACGGATTGACGAACTCGAGCAATTGCTGTTGCATCTGAAAGCAGAAACACGCCCGATTACAACGGTATGTGTATTTTTTCCTAGGCCATTCCAGTTATTCGTTTCTAGCATCAGAATTGCGAAAATTTTGACGGTTTCTCATCCATTCCTTAAATACAAACTCCCATATCTCGCGAATGGATTGACGAACTCCAGAAGTACCACTGGCGTCTGAAAGCAGAAACTCGCCCGATTACAACGGTATGTGTATTTTTGCCCTAGGCCATAGTAGTTATTGGTTTCGAGTATCAGACTTGCGAACATTTTGATGGTTTCTCAACCATCTCTTAAATCCAAACTCCGATATTTCGCGAACGGATTGACGAACTCGAGAAATTCCTGTTGCATCTGAAAGCAGAAACTCGCCCGATTACAACGGTATGTGTATTTTTGCCCTAGGCCATTCCAGTTATTCGTTTCTAGCATCAGAATTGCGAAAATTTTGATGGTATCTCAACCATTCCTTAACTTCAAACTCCCATATCTCGCGAACGGATTGACGAACTATGGAAATTCCAGTTGCATCTGAAAGCAGAAACTCGCCCGATTACAGTGGTATGTGTTCTTTTCCCCTAGGCCATTCCAGTTATTGGTTTCGAGTATCAGACCAGCGAAAATTTTGATAGTTTCTCAAACATTCCTGGACTTCAAACCCCCAAACCTCGCGAACGGATTGACGAACTCGAGAAATTCCTGCTGCATCTGAAAGTAGAAGCTCGCCCGATTACAACGGTATGTGTATTTTTGCCCTAGGCAATAGTAGTTATTGGTTTCGATTATCAGATTTGCGAAAATTTTGATGATTTCTCAACCATTCCTTAAATACAAACTCCCATATCTCGCGAACGGATTACCAACTCGAGAAATTCCAGTTGCATCTGAAAGCCTAATCTCGCCCGATTACAATGGTATGTGTATTTTTGCCCTAGGCCATTCCAGTTATTGGTTTCGAGAATCAGACCAGAGACAATTTTGATGGTTTCTCAACCATTCCTTAACTTCAAACTCCGATATCTCGCGAACGGATTGACGAACTCGAGGAATTCCAGTTGCATCTACAAGCACAATCTCGCCCGATTACAATGGTATGTGTATTTTTGCCCTAGGCCATAGCAGTTATTGGTTTCGAGTATCAGACTTGCGAAAATTTTGGTGGTTTCTCAACCATTCCTTAACTTCAAACTCCCATATCTCGCGAACGGGTTGACGAACTCGAGAAATGCCTGTTGCATCTGAAAGTAGAAACTCGCCCGTGTACAACGGTATGTGTATTTTTGCCCTAGGCATTAGTAGTTATTGGTTTCGAGTATCAGACTTACCAAAATTTTTGTAGTTTCTCAACCATTCCTTAACTTCAAACTCCCATATCTCGCGAACGGATTACCAACTCGAGAAATTCCAGTCGCATCTGAAAGCCTAATCTCGCCCGATTACAATGGTATTTGTATTTTTCCCCTAGGCCATTCCAGTTATTGGTTTCGAGTATCAGACCAGCGAAAATTTTGATGGTTTCTCAACCATTCCTTAACTTCAAACTCCCATATCTCGCGAACGGATTGACGAACTCGAGAAATTCCTGTTGCATCTGAAAGCAGAAACTCGCCCGATTACAACGGTATGTGTATTTTTGCCCTAGGCCATTCCAGTTATTCTTTTCTAGCATCTGAATTGCGAAAATTTTGATGGTTTCTCACCCATTCCTTAAGTTCAAACTCCCATTACTCGCGATCGGATTGACGAACTCGAGAAATTCCTGTTGCATCTGATAATTGAAGCCCGCCAGATTACAACGGTATGTGCATCTTTGCCCTAGGCAATAGTAGTTATTGGTTTCGAATATCAGAATTACTAAAATTTTGATAGTTTCTCAGCCATTCCTTAACTTCAAACTCCCATATCTCGCGAACGGAATGTCGAACTCGAGAAATTCCTGTTGCATCTGAAAGTAGAAACTCGCCTGATTACAAAGGTGTGTGTACTTTTCCCCTAGGCCATTTCAGTTATTCGTTCCTAGCATCAGAATTGCGAAAATTTTGATGGTTTCTCAACCATCTCTTAACTCCGAACTCCGATATTTCGCGAACGGATTGACGAATCCGAGAAATTTCTGTTGTATCTGAAAGCAGATACTCGCCCGATTACAACGATATATGTTCTTTTGCCCTAGGCCATAGTAGTTATTGGTTTCGAGTATCAGACTTGCGAAAATTTTGATGGTTCCTCAACCATCACTTAAATCCAAACACCGATATTTCGCGAACGGATTGACGAACACGAGAAATTCCTGTTGCATCTGAAAGCAGAAACTCGCCCGATTACAACGGTATTTGTATTTTTGCCCTAGGCCATAGTAGTTATTGGTTTCGAGTATCAGACTTGCGAAAATTTTGATGGTTTCTCAACCATTCCTTAACTTCAAACTCCCATATCTCGCGAACGGATTGACGAACTCGAGAAATTCCTGTTGCATCTGAAAGCAGAAACTCGCCCGATTACAACGGTATGTGTATTTTTGCCCTAGGCCATTCCAGTTATTCCTTTCTAGCAACAGAATTGCGAAAATTTTGATGTTTTCTCAACCACCTCTTAAATCCAAACTCCGATATTTCGCTAACGGATTGACGAATCCGAGAAATTTCTGTTGCAACTGAAAGCAGAAACTCGCCCGATTACAACGGTATGTGCATTTTTGCCCTAGGCCATAGTAGTTATTGGTTTCGAGGATCAGACTTGCGAAAATTTTGATGGTTTCTCAACCATTCCTTAACTTCAAAATTCCATATCTCTCGAACGGATTGACGAATCCCAGAAATTCCTGTTGCATCTGAAGGTAGAAGATCGCCCGATAACAACGGTATGTGCATTTTTGCCCTAGGCCATAGTAGTTATTGGATTCGAGGATCAGACTTGCAAAAATTTTGATGGTTTCCCAACCATTCCTTAAGTTCAAACTCCCATTACTCGCGATCGGATTGACGAACGCGAGAAATTCCTGTTGCATCTGAAAGCAGAAACTCGCCCGATTACAACGGTATGTGTATTTTTCCCTAGGCCATTCCAGTTATTCGTTTCTAGCATCAGAATTGCGAAAATTTTGACGGTTTCTCAACCATCTCTTCAATTCAAACTCCGATATTTCGCGAACGGATTGACGAATCCGAGAAATTTCTGTTGCATCTGAAAGCAGAAACTCGCCCGATTACAACGGTATGTGTTTTTTTTTGCCTAGGCCATAGTAGTTATTGGTTTCGAGTATCAGACTTGCGAAAATATTTCTGGTTTCTCAACCATTCCTTAAATTCAAACTCCCATATCTCGCGAACGGATTGACGAACTCGAGCAATTGCTGTTGCATCTGAAAGCAGAAACACGCCCGATTACAACGGTATGTGTATTTTTTCCTAGGCCATTCCAGTTATTCGTTTCTAGCATCAGAATTGCGAAAATTTTGACGGTTTCTCATCCATTCCTTAAATACAAACTCCCATATCTCGCGAATGGATTGACGAACTCCAGAAGTACCACTGGCGTCTGAAAGCAGAAACTCGCCCGATTACAACGGTATGTGTATTTTTGCCCTAGGCCATAGTAGTTATTGGTTTCGAGTATCAGACTTGCGAACATTTTGATGGTTTCTCAACCATCTCTTAAATCCAAACTCCGATATTTCGCGAACGGATTGACGAACTCGAGAAATTCCTGTTGCATCTGAAAGCAGAAACTCGCCCGATTACAACGGTATGTGTATTTTTGCCCTAGGCCATTCCAGTTATTCGTTTCTAGCATCAGAATTGCGAAAATTTTGATGGTATCTCAACCATTCCTTAACTTCAAACTCCCATATCTCGCGAACGGATTGACGAACTATGGAAATTCCAGTTGCATCTGAAAGCAGAAACTCGCCCGATTACAGTGGTATGTGTTCTTTTCCCCTAGGCCATTCCAGTTATTGGTTTCGAGTATCAGACCAGCGAAAATTTTGATAGTTTCTCAAACATTCCTGGACTTCAAACCCCCAAACCTCGCGAACGGATTGACGAACTCGAGAAATTCCTGCTGCATCTGAAAGTAGAAGCTCGCCCGATTACAACGGTATGTGTATTTTTGCCCTAGGCAATAGTAGTTATTGGTTTCGATTATCAGATTTGCGAAAATTTTGATGATTTCTCAACCATTCCTTAAATACAAACTCCCATATCTCGCGAACGGATTACCAACTCGAGAAATTCCAGTTGCATCTGAAAGCCTAATCTCGCCCGATTACAATGGTATGTGTATTTTTGCCCTAGGCCATTCCAGTTATTGGTTTCGAGAATCAGACCAGAGACAATTTTGATGGTTTCTCAACCATTCCTTAACTTCAAACTCCGATATCTCGCGAACGGATTGACGAACTCGAGGAATTCCAGTTGCATCTACAAGCACAATCTCGCCCGATTACAATGGTATGTGTATTTTTGCCCTAGGCCATAGCAGTTATTGGTTTCGAGTATCAGACTTGCGAAAATTTTGGTGGTTTCTCAACCATTCCTTAACTTCAAACTCCCATATCTCGCGAACGGGTTGACGAACTCGAGAAATGCCTGTTGCATCTGAAAGTAGAAACTCGCCCGTGTACAACGGTATGTGTATTTTTGCCCTAGGCATTAGTAGTTATTGGTTTCGAGTATCAGACTTACCAAAATTTTTGTAGTTTCTCAACCATTCCTTAACTTCAAACTCCCATATCTCGCGAACGGATTACCAACTCGAGAAATTCCAGTCGCATCTGAAAGCCTAATCTCGCCCGATTACAATGGTATTTGTATTTTTGCCCTGGGCCATAGCAGTTATTGGTTACGATTATCAGACTTGGGAAAATTTTGATGGTTTCTCAAACATTCCTTAATTTCAAACTCCCATATCTCGCGAACGGATTGAGGAACACGCGAAATTCCTGTTGCATCTTAAAGCAGAAACTCGCCCGGTTACAATGGTATGTGTATTTTTGCCCTAGGCCATTCCAGTTATTGGTTTCGTGTATCAGATCAGCGAAAATTTTGATAGTTTCTCAACCATTCCTTAACTTCAAACTCCCATATCTCGCGAATGGATTGACGAACTCGAGAAGTTCGTCTTGCGTCTGAGAGTAGAAAGTCGCCCGATTACAACGGTTTGTGTATTTTTCCCTTGTGCCTTTCCAGTTATTCGTTTCTAGCATCAGAATTGCGAAAATTTTGATTGTTTCTCAACCATTCCTTAACTTCAAACTCCCATATCTCGCGAACGGGTTGACGAACTCGAGAAATTCCTGCTGCATCTGAAAGTAGAAACTCGCCCGATTACAACGGTATGTGTATTTTTCCCTAGGCCATTCCAGTTATTCGTTTCTAGCATCAGAATTGCGAAAATTTTGACGGTTTCTCAACCATCTCTTCAATTCAAACTCCGATATTTCGCGAACGGATTGACGAATCCGAGAAATTTCTGTTGCATCTGAAAGCAGAAACTCGCCCGATTACAACGGTATGTGTTTTTTTTGGCCTAGGCCATAGTAGTTATTGGTTTCGAGTATCAGACTTGCGAAAATTTTTCTGGTTTCTCAACCATTCCTTAAATTCAAACTCCCATATCTCGCGAACGGATTGACGAACTCGAGCAATTGCTGTTGCATCTGAAAGCAGAAACACGCCCGATTACAACGGTATGTGTATTTTTTCCTAGGCCATTCCAGTTATTTGTTTCAAGCATCAGAATTGCGAAAATTTTGATGGTTTCCCAACCTTCTCTTAAATCCAAACTCCGATATTTCGCGAACGGATTGACGAACTCGAGAAATTCCTGTTGCATCTGAAAGCAGAAACTCGCCCGATTACAAAGGTATATGTTCTTTTTCCCTAGGCCATAGTAGTTATTGGTTTCGCGTATCAGAATTGCGAAAATTTTGATTGTTTCTCAACCATTCCTTATATTCAACTCCCATATCTCGCGAATGGATTGACGAACTCGAGAAGTACCTCTTGCGACTGAAAGCAGAAACACGCCCGATTAACACGGTATGTGTATTTTTGCTCTAGGCCATTGTAGTTATTGGTTCCGAATATCAGACTTGCGAAAATTTTGATGGTTTCGCAACCATTCCTTAAGTTCATACTCCCATATCTCGCAAACGGATTGACGAACTCGAGAAATTCCTGTTGCATCTGAAAGCAGAAACTCGCCCGATTACAGTGGTATGTGTACTTTTCCCCTAGGCCATAGTAGTTATTGGTTTCGTGTAACAGAATTGCGAAAATTTTGATGGTTTCTCAAGCATTCCTTAATTTCAAACTCCCATATCTCGCGAATGGATTGACGAACTCGAGAAGTTCGTCTTGCGTCTGAGAGTAGAAAGTCGCCCGATTACAACGGTTTGTGTATTTTTCCCTTGTGCCTTTCCAGTTATTCGTTTCTAGCATCAGAATTGCGAAAATTTTGATTGTTTCTCAACCATTCCTTAAATTCAAACTCCCATATCTCGCGAATGGATTGACGAACTCGAGAAGTACCACTGGCGTCTGAAAGCAGAAACTCGCCCGATTACAACGGTATGTGTATTTTTGCCCTAGGCCATAGTAGTTATTGGTTTCGAGTATCAGACTTGCGAACATTTTGATGGTTTCTCAACCATCTCTTAAATCCAAACTCCGATATTTCGCGAACGGATTGACGAACTCGAGAAATTCCTGTTGCATCTGAAAGCAGAAACTCGCCCGATTACAGTGGTATGTGTACTTTTCCCCTAGGCCATTCCAGTTATTGGTTTCGAGTATCAGACCAGCGAAAATTTTGATAGTTTCTCAACCATTCCTGGACTTCAAACACCCATATCTCGCGAACGGATTGACGAACTATGGAAATTCCAGTTGCATCTGAAAGCAGAAACTCGCCCGATTACAGTGGTATGTGTACTTTTCCCCTAGGCCATTCCAGTTATTGGTTTCGAGTATCAGACCAGCGAAAATTTTGATAGTTTCTCAAACATTCCTTAACTTCAAACTCCCATATCTCGCGAACGGATTGACGAATCCGAGAAATTTCTGTTGCATCTGAAAGCAGAAACTCGCCCGATTACAACGGTATGTGTTTTTTTTGGCCTAGGCCATAGTAGTTATTGGTTTCGAGTATCAGACTTGCGAAAATTTTTCTGGTTTCTCAACCATTCCTTAAATTCAAACTCCCATATCTCGCGAACGGATTGACGAACTCGAGCAATTGCTGTTGCATCTGAAAGCAGAAACACGCCCGATTACAACGGTATGTGTATTTTTTCCTAGGCCATTCCAGTTATTTGTTTCAAGCATCAGAATTGCGAAAATTTTGATGGTTTCCCAACCTTCTCTTAAATCCAAACTCCGATATTTCGCGAACGGATTGACGAACTCGAGAAATTCCTGTTGCATCTGAAAGCAGAAACTCGCCCGATTACAACGGTATATGTTCTTTTGCCCTAGGCCATAGTAGTTATTGGTTTCGCGTATCAGAATTGCGAAAGTTTTGATTGTTTCTCAACCATTCCTTATATTCAACTCCCATATCTCGCGAATGGATTGACGAACTCGAGAAGTACCTCTTGCGTCTGAAAGCAGAAACACGCCCGATTAACACGGTATGTGTATTTTTGCTCTAGGCCATTGTAGTTATTGGTTTCGAGTATCAGACTTGCGAAAATTTTGATGGTTTCTCAACCATCTCTTAAATCCAAACTCCGATATTTCGGGAACAGATTGCCGAACTCGAGAAATTCCTGTTGCATCTGAAAGCAGAAACTCGCCCGATTACAACGGTATGTGTATTTTTCCCTAGGCCATTCCAGTTATTCGTTTCTAGCATCAGAATTGCGAAAATTTTGATGGTATCTCAACCATTCCTTAACTTCAAACTCCCATATCTCGCGAACGGATTGACGAACTAGAGAAATTCCTGTTGCATCTGAAAGCAGAAACTCGCCCGATTACAGTGGTATGTGTATTTTCCCCTAGGCCATTCCAGTTATTGGTTTCGAGTAACAGACCAGCGAAAATTTTGATAGTTTCTCAACCATTCCTGGACTTCAAACTCCCATATCTCGCGAACGGATTGACGAACTATGGAAATTCCAGTTGCATCTGAAAGCAGAAACTCGCCCGATTACAGTGGTATGTGTACTTTTCCCCTAGGCCATTCCAGTTATTGGTTTCGAGTATCAGACCAGGGAAAATTTTGATAGTTTCTCAAACATTCCTTAACTTCAAACCCCCAAACCTCGCGAACGGATTGACGAGCTCGAGAAATTCCTGCTGCATCTGAAAGTAGAAGCTCGCCCGATTACAACGGTATGTGTATTTTTGCCCTAGGCAATAGTAGTTATTGGTTTCGATTACCAGATTTGCGAAAATTTTGAAGATTTCTCAACCATTCTTTAACTACAAACTCCCATATCTCGCGAACGGATTACCAACTCGAGAAATTCCAGTTGCATCTTAAAGCCAAATCTCGCCCGATTACAATGGTATGTGTATTTTTGCCCTAGGCCATTCCAGTTTTTGGTTTCGTGTATTAGATCAGCGAAACTTTTGATAGTTTCTCAACCATTCCTTAACTTCAAACCCCCAAATCTCAGGAGCGGATTGACGAACTCGAGAAATTCCTGTTGCTTCTGAAGGTAGAAGCTCGCCCAATTACAACGGTATGTGTATTTTGGCCCTAGGCAATAGTAGTTATTGGTTACGAGTATCACACTTGCGAAAATTTTAATGGTTTCTCAAACATTCATTAACTTCAAACTCCCATATCTCGCGAACGGATTGACGAACTCGAGAAATTCCAGTTGCATCTGAAAGCAGAAACTCGCCCGGTTACAATGGTAT